>NC_142857.1:8484848-8787878 GCF_061612785.1 Hesperophylax consimilis
GTTGTGACCGTTATAGCTTTATTTTTCTGTGTCTTGTTCTGTTTCATGTTTCGTTGAGATTTTTTAGTATTATCTTATTAAATGTCGTAGCAATGAAAAATTCAAAAATACATAATTCTTACTCATAATTTCATTACGTTTAAGTCTAGTCAACATAAGAATACCAAATCGACATATTAGATATTAGGACCCATTTTTCCTTGCCTATATATGTAGTATAGCAAACGAATTTACAAATGATATCGACATTTTTAACATGATTTAATTCGAAGTTTAAAACACACCTAAACGATATTTACATGTTAATATATTATTTATGATAATTTTTGACTATTTAAAATTTTTTATTTAATGTAATTATAAACCATTGTAATGTAAGTAATCATTGTTTATTGCTAACCCATGTGTAAAAAAATTGAAATTAACCTTTTCATGCACCCAATTTAAAAACGTATGAAAGATGGGCGTATAAAAGAGTAAATAAATAAATACAGGGTTTTCCAATAAGAGGTGTTATTTTGAATAGCCCGCTATTTCGGTAGATGTTACTTTTAAAGCTGTCATTTTTTGACATTTGACAAGTAGAACTACGCCATTAATAAAAATGGAACGATACACGCTTCAACAACGCATTGAAATTATTAAAATTCACTTGAGTGAATCAAATGCAAATCATCTTGAGTGATGAGGCCCATTTCCACCTCGGTGGCTTCGTCAACAAGCAAAATTGTCGCATCTAGGGCTCGGAAAACCCAAGAGTTATTGTTGAAAAGCCTCTCTATCCTCAACGTGTGACTGTTTGGTGCGGTTTATGGTCCGGCGGAGTTATTGAACCTTACTTTTTCGAAAATGAGGCTGGAGCAACAGTTACGGTGAATGGATTGCGCTATCGAGAGATGATTAATGATTTTCTATGGCCGGAATTGGATGGTATTGATCTGGACAACGTTTAATTTCAACAAGACGGCGCTACGTGCCACACAAGCAACGAAGCCATTGATCTTTTATGATTGAATATCAAAATAACACCTCTTATTGGAAAACCCTGTACAAAGAATTTATGCCGCCGTTCTTATAACAGTTGATGATGTAATGGTCAGCATAGTTGCCGCAAAAACAGGTTGATCGGGGTTCGATCCTCAGCTGGCGCAATTTAAAATTTAATATTTTACTTTTTTACAATTTTAATATCCCGTGATTTTTCAATTTTCCGTGCTAGTTAAAGAAATACCAAAAATTGTTATAATGATTTTCGTATGACCCATAAGCCCAGTCGCGACAAATGAATTTGTACACCTTTGATACGTGGCTTTACTTCTGTGGTAGTGAATAGTTACATTGTAGTTAATATTATGTATGTACAAGTTAACTAATAATAATTGGCTCGTTCAAGAGTTCACAGGGACTGGACTGGACTGTGTTTGGTAGCGGAATGTCCTACTTAAATATCCGCATTCTGCAGCTCAACATTCGCAAGCTAAGTTCCTTGGAATTAAATCATTAAATTGAAGATAATAACAACAAATTTCAAACGAAAAATGTGAGAAAAGAATCTGTGGCATTTGGAATTGACCCCAGGACCTTACCCTTGTCGGGGCTTTGCTCTGACCAATGAACTAATGCGTCCTTATCTCCACTGTATAATACTTCGACTAAGAACTACGAACATTATCTTCATTTTCATATTTTTTGGCTGCTGTTTTACGAGTTTACGAGATTCAACCGCATTGTAATTGTAATTGCAGACTAGATGGTGTCTTGGATTAATATGTCCATTTTTATTTTTGATATCCGATATTTATTGACTTTCTTAGGAGTCTGCTGAATAAATTAGGCACATAAATAACCTCACAAAAAAAACGACAACCTCGTCATCGCTTGATGACTCGACTTGAAACACAGTCGTTTGTTATTGTCTACATGTTTTTCACTCTTCTGTCAAATTATAATTTATATTAGTATGTTAAATTACCCGATAAAAGCACCCGTATAATTATTATAGTACAAGTGAGTCAATTTTACAGATGAGAAGATGATTGATGATGACATTCATTGAAAAGGCGGTAAACGCGAAACAGAAATCTGCAATACCGACAATTTACTGGGCTACGTGAACCAGTATGCATCGCGGAACATTTTCCGCGATTTTCCGCATCCTTACAGTACTCGGTTCCTTGCCAACTCGTGGGATGACGACTCTGTTTTATGGGTATTATTTGTATTATTTGAACACCTATTATTAGTGATAAATAAGTAAAAAACACCCCTCTATTTTAGCTTTTAGATTATATACGAAGATGTAATTGCGATGAAATACCATTAAATTCTTTAAAGTATTTAAATTTTTGTTTTAAACTTTCTTTCTTTCTTTTTCAATGAATTCCTGTTCTTCTCTTTGATTGGTATCAGTCATTGATGTATTATACTTAGTCTATGGTATCAGAAGATTAATGGGGACAGCGCACATAAAATTAATACGAATTGTTACAAATGAAAGCAAGATGATGTATTAACAACTTACAAACAGCCGTAACTAAAATAATAAAACAGGTAGGTAATTGCTTAGTGTTAAATTATTCAATAATATATTCAAATTGACACTTGTTGGAGAAAGGCAAAACAACTACCCACAAAACCATTCCTCAAAACGAATCAACTAAATGTTATAACTTTAAATTACCACGAAAAGGAGGACTCCTCGCGTCTCCCGCGAACAAATAATCTGCTAATTGGAACAGTGCGATTGCCCTTATAAAGTCTGGGCCAATCAGAGGCGAGCAGCGCCTGGGCGGACCTGGGACCTCGTCCATCAAGCGGTGACAGAAAGAGTTAAGGCTGGGATGGACTATCTTGGAAATTACCCTAAATTAAGGGGAAAAAAAGCTGGAAAGGGATTTCTTTAAAACTTTGTCTGTGGTTCAATAACTCATTTTACGACGATTTCATGCCATTTTCCGGAACTAAAAAAAAGCGTTATTTGCAACGATATTTTCATATCTTTGTCTCTGCATTCAGGGGGGTATCATTAATGGATACAAAAAAACTATGCATTTATATTTAAAACATAGTTATTCGCTCTTCTAATTTGGTTGATAAAAAAGGTTTAGGTTGTTCGATTTCGATGGTATCGGGAAGGCATTCTGAAATTGGGAAAATACTGGGGAAAATTTGTAACCAGTAAGAGGGAAATTTTGTGTTTTGGGTATTGTATCACTTGGTGACCTGTCCGCACTGATGCGTGACCGGGGACAATATATCACAGTCTAATTAAACTATTTCGTTCCGCAGATCTCAAGTGGTTGGGTTCTTATCGAGATTACAAAAAGCGGTTAATTTATGGATCCAAAGGCGTATTTGGATAACCGAAATTGAAAATATTGTGATATACCCTTTAAACATATCAAATGTCGAGTAAATTGTATTTGATTACTTTTAATTATTTCACAATTTATTAACTAAACATATTGTATAGTGGTACACGGAAAAAAATGAGCATTATTAATTTATTAAGAATCCCTTGAAATTATTGGTAATCCGGTAGAAAACGGGATTGCAGCCCCTTAACGGATGAATTAATAGGTGTCCTGATAAACTTTTAGTAAATTACGAAAATAGTATCAATCAAATATCCTTATATTTTCGTATTTCGTCATTATATAATATATTATCAAGGCAAATTCAGGTGCATGAACACGTGTTCCGATATATTCGGAATTTACTAAAAGTTTAGCAGGAATCGGCTTTTTGCCCGGATTACCAATAATTTTACGAAATTGTTAATAAATTAGCAATACTCCTTTGTCACCATGTTTATACTTTCAGTAACGCCCTGGTGAAAGACTAGCATCCAGAATTGAAACGTTGCTAGAAATGACTTTAGCTGTGTTTGGTGTCCGGATCTGAATAGTCAGGTACTTCCCCACTTTACTCTTCCCCATTTCCTTTCTCTCCCCCAACCTTCAGCCACCAACACAATGCCACAATAAATTGTGGAAGCCATAGCCTTACTGGCTCCAGATAATAGTTGAGAGCAGTTGGGACTCTTGTGCGGTAGATAATCTATTTTTTTAAACCGGGTTTGGACTGTCGTCTAATTATAAAATAAGATTTAAATATAATGCTAAAATTAATAACAGGTCATTTTTTACTAACTGTTCGAAATCCACGTAAATACACATTTTTGAAGAGGGAGAAATTTTCCCTGGCACTCTATAATATATTTTTTATGTAAACACTTTTTTTAATTTCTCCGTAAATGTCGGTAAAGAGTCGCGCAAAAGGTGACTAATATTTGTTCTAGAGAGTAATTCATTGTAATACCGGTAGAATGATATTAACTTACGTGTAATGAGTGGATGATCAAGTGAACGGATCAACAGATGGCCGCCCAAACTACATTAATCAAACATTGCCAGTCAATAGGTTCCCAGTTCATTTCTTGTGGGAGTTCGCATATTATGAATTATTATACAGCTCGTCTATGGATAAGCTATTGTAATGGGCACAATCGAAATATCAGAATCGAAAGACCGAAGTAATCGACTAAGATTTCGAAATAATCGGAGCTGTCTTAATTCACAACAAATTAATACAGTATTTATTTAACTAATGCGCGTTCCCACACTGAGAGAAGTGAGTATTGTTGATTTATTAAAAATGGGATTGCAGGCCGTTTCCTGTAAGCTTTTAGTACATTCGTAATATATCGGAACACGTGTTCGTGCATCTGGATTAGCCAGGAAGAAATGTGAAAATGAAATGATTTTTTATGAACATATTTTATGAATATATGTGTTCCGACATCGTGAAAACACATTTCTTTATTTTCTAAATGTTTAGCAGGCAACAATTCAATTCATTCGTTAAGGGCCTGCAGTCCCGTTTTTAACCGGATTACTTATTTATTTATTTCACATATACGGCACAGCATGTGCCATTCACATACTAATTTACAGAGAATAGTATAGCAACATAAGGAATGCAACAATATAAATGTAAGTATAATGGTATAATCAGTAAATAGTAAGTAAGGTTAAAAGTATGAAAAAAAGAGATATAAATATAATATAAGTAGCAATCTGTAGTACAGTAATAAGTCAAAGTAAGAAATTATATGTAATAATATACAATAAGTAAGAATGAAGTGCTTATAAAATGTCTAAAAGGCATTAAGAGTTTGTAAAAAATAAAATAAAAGATATTAGAAAGGTATATACTATTAGAAAATGAAAGGAATAAAATATATACTATTATAATATGAAAAGGAAACAAAAGTAATAAATTACTTAAATCTACCGGGAGAATCGCGTGTATAATAATAATGTGCGACACTGCTTGACAGTCCGAATAACTTGAAGAGATTCTTAATAAATTAGCAATATTTTATAACTCTGGCAAGATAAAAATGTACTATCCAACACCTCAACCATATTGAACTTGCAGAGAAAAAATTCCATTCCATTTTCAAACGGTTCGTTCTATGAAATAGATGAGGTGGGGTCGCAGTTGAAGTAAACCGCAGACTCCCCACATTTTACATATAAAAACACCAATGCCAAAATTTAGATGCCTTCGATTATTCGATCAATTCGATTTACCGAAAAGTTTCGAATGAATTTTACGTGATAATTTATAAAGTCGCGACCATTCTTTTATGATTTTGGTGGCGGAGCTGTAAGATGTCTTCTCTGAACCCAGTTTGCGATAGGATATAAATTAAAAATTAGTACATAGTTTAAGTCTTGTTCCACAGCAGAACTGATAATCGAAAATTTACTTAAAATGAATTAAGCTAGTGACCACATCTGACTAACCAGATAATTTATAACCTACCGCTTTCCTACTTCCTGACTTCAGTTTAATGACCCAGATCATCATAAGAAGTAAACTGGAGTTACTAGTGGTTTATGGATTCCGGACGAAACTAAATATTTATATAAATATGACAGAACAAATCCAGAAAAAAAATCCTCAGGTATGCCTGTGTGCGGACACATGGAACTTACCTGAAACAACGGAATAGATTTAGTATAGAAACCAGAAGTTCTGCAAATCTTAGAGGGCCATCAGATGGCAGTGATGATGGTATTCTTCGATTGGCCTAGTCAGCGACAAATGGTTTTCATGAGGTAGCGGAGAAGTGCTGTAAAGTGATCTTCCCAAATGTTAAGAATGTCAAAATAAGAAATGTTGTATTATAAATTGAAAAGTAATCTGCCAAATTATTGCCAAACTCTGTCTTAGTTATGTCCTAAACGTTTTTTTCTCGATTATTTGTAAAAATCGAGGATTTCAATATGGATATCACTAATTGAGAGAGTTGCAAAACTAATAATTAGTGAAATCCAATTAACGAACCAACACCCAACTAAAAACTAAGGAGTTTAGACTAAATACAGGTTGCCATAATGTCATTATTTAACAGTTTTCATTTTTAGAAACTCAAATATCTCAATAAGTCACCATCATAAATAAAATAAAATAAAATCATCTCAAATATTTATCAAATATTTTCAATCAATATTAATTTAATCTAATTCTACCTTATTTGCACTATAGAAACTTATGTACTTGTATCTCTTGTTTACTTACTTACCTACTCTCTAATGTCATTTCACAGTCAAATGCCACATATATTTGTAATTCTTTTTTTTTTAATATTTCTACGAATTTAACTGTGACATGTTATCATTGTTTATGGTATATTTATACCGTTGATATTAAATAAATCATGAAGAGCGATAAATATAGGATTGCCCAACGGAAATACAGGGGAAGCTTGTTAAATCTCATACTTTCGACAAAACTGTTTATCCAGATTAATATACTTAAAAATAAAACACCATTAAGAGTTCAAACTCGTTATAATTAGGTACTGTTAAATTACAGAGCGGTTTTTGAATTTATATTTTTTGTAGCATTATCTACTTCTTCGCACTCATTCAGCTTGGAACTAAAATTTTCAACATCACTCGCTGGAGCACTGCACTGGAATTTCATTGATTTCATCTTTGAGTAACATTTAAGTTGTGTGGTAATGGATTGAAAACTTTACTTTTTAAGTAGCCCAATGGGAAAAAAGTTAGCACGCGTTAAATCTAGACTCCTCGGTGGCAAGTTGATGTCTCCTCGGCGACTTATTACTCTTTCAGGGAATAAATCGTGAAGAGCAGCTAACGAGTCATTGGTTACGTGAGAAGTGGCTCTATCTTTCTGAAATAATGTGTTGTGAATTATTGTAGATTGTAGCCAATCTGATTTTGCAAAAAAATGCCGGATATTATGGCAACATCAATCGAAACGACACCAATTTATAATGCCATCTATCGCCGCGAATTTTCTAATTGCGCCGATACAATATTGTAGCGATGATTCAATCCAATATTTTATTTGTATGCCTTTCTTGAAAGAATTGAGTTTTTATACGGACAAAACTATTTATTCGTATTCGTATTGCGTCTTTACGGGCGCAAACAAATATTTCGTCTTAATAGTTTAAAGCATTACTAGCGAAAAGTGCATTATAATAAAATAATTTAATTAACGCCATCTATGAACGCGTACATTTTAAAGGTCAGTATGAACAGGAAAAAATTTTCAGCGAGAATTTTGTTTTGTTTATACGTAGCACAACGGACGATACGTTTACCCTTAATTATAAATACTCGTCGAGGTATTTCCTCTTCCATGTTCATCACATCATATTTCTTAATAATTATAAGTTTTACACACTTGTGATATCAAGTAGATGGAAGAATATGTCGGGGACGCCTCAGGAAAACACGGCATTATAAAATAATGCATAATATTTCAGTTGGGTCATGTGCCATGTCAATAGTCGGAATAACAGAGGAATGGAAAAATGAGTGTGGGCCAATACAAATATGTTTACATTAGCGGTCTGTACTGTATACTAAATAATATTATAACCTCTACCCAAAACAAAATTACTTTGAAAACTAAAATGATCCATTGTTTTTCTGTCGTCCGAGACAAAAACTAATTAATCTGCGAACAAAAGACAGAGAACAATGTTTTAATTATATGTAATGGATACGATGCCGAAGGCTGACAAGGAGAAATGAAACGGAAGTATAAAATAGTCATTAGTACAAGTTATTATTCATTTTATTGATAATTTAATTATTTCAAACAATGTTTTAACGAAATGAGTAATGTAGATAAATGAATGAGAATAGAGTTCATTGATGGGTTTATAGCAGTCCTAGCACGTGATCAATCAACACAATTCCATCAACCTAAATATACTCTCAGTATTATTACTTACATACAGAATAAGGCCGACTGAAGTGTCACGTGATCAAGTCAGTGCCACCGAGCAACGACAGTTTACAAATGGGGGCGATTGTAGTTGATTCTGCTATATTGGCAGCAACAATTGTGTGTTGTTTTACCGCAAGCATATAGAGATAAGACTTATTTAAACAATGAAGTTTACTTAGCGACAGCACTAAATTCTTAATTCGTTGGCCTTAATACATAATAGAACATAGCTTTAAATGGTTTTAGATGTATTTAGTAACTAGATCTGAATAGCAAAATATTAGTAATATAGTCTCAAAACATTCACCAATAAGGGTGTTATAATTCCACTGCTTCAGAGAGTTAAAAATTTTGTGCGGTAAAACAAACAAATTGAAGTGTACTTTTCTTAATATTATTAATTAAACCAATTCCAGCCTAACATTTCTTATTGATGCCCTCATTAGTAATACGATCGTATATGATTTAATCACACAAACGTCTCAGGGATCTCACATCTACTACAATCAGTTTACTTTCATTCATCCTCTATTCAATCAATGCCTGAAATGATCAGCAATCACAACCACTGTCGTATTTTTTTACCAGCGACAACTACAGTTAATCCTCTAATAATTGTGATACTGTTGCGTTCACCCTTATAATATAGTCCTTATTAACCTCCCAGTTTCTAGCAAGCATACTTGAAAAATATCTTCTTTAATGCAAAATACGGAATAAAATTATAAGGCTCTAAAAACGAAAACATAAAATAATAATAATCATTACACATATTATGTGTTACCACAAATATCCTTGAAAGGTATAGATTGTCCTTAAAAGGTGTTCCACAGGGTTCCTACATTAAGCCTGACCAAATAAGGTACCAGGAACATGTAACCATAAAAACAAACTAAATTAAAAAATATAATCATCATAATCTTAACAATTGAAAATCATTGTTTTGTCAAATCCTGACAGGCGATCTACTTGAAATAATACTGTTTTTAGAGACGTATTAAAAACACTTTACAAGACTAAACTAAATAAACTCGTATGTTGTGTAGGACGTCGATTTTGTCAATTATATTCTGCAAACAGGGAAATGTCTGTTATTTAAAAATTATTATTGATAAATAAATAACTGTTTGAATCACTGAACTAAAGTACACGAGATTGGTCTTTAAGCTACTAAAACGGACATGTATAGGTCGATAGAAAAATCTGTCAATGGGAAGATACTCCTAGTATCACCCGACCACTATATATTGTATCTCTTCAATAGCTTTAGCTATGTTAAGTACTAAAATCTGATTCATTACTTCACTTAGACCCTTCCGCATTGATCTAAATTTCTTTCCACAAACCAGCATTATCGAATTGGATTCTGATATCGTAGAAAGTATTTCTATATGAAATTGTTTCAGCTTGTAATGCCATTAAAATGTCCCTTAAACTGTTCCAAAATACTGTATAATAGTTATAAATACCTCCGACTTCTGACACTTCCCATACGTTCTGATGGCAGTATGCTATACTAGCGCCTCGTAGCGGCACGAGTTGTGAGGCTTGGTTTACTTTCATGCATTTTAATGAATTTTATTCATGATTATGCCACGCTACACAGTCAATACAAGTAAATGCTGTAAATATTTTACTGGAGTTGGGCATATTATTAATATTCCAGGGCATTTCTTAAAACTATAAGACGCCATATTGTTTTTTCCACGTTTTGTAATTGTTTACCAAGAAAAACAGTTTTTAAATAAGTATTGACCAGCAATTTCATTAGATTACTTGGAGGTTTTATCCAGAGAATATTATATCAATGCCTGGCTACAATATAATGTAATGCATATCCCGATTTATGATAGTTAATTTGATTTACCTACGTTTAGTTATATGGCGGGCCTTTCTGCGAACGCTTTCTGATTCTATGAAATCAACAGAAAAAATTAACACGCCAGGTGTTAAACGATAAAGGTGCAAGTAGAAATTAAGACAATGCACGTGAATAAGTAGATACTACCTCGGATAACATGTTTACAGTGTATTGCTTTGCAAAAAAGTAATTTTGATTTTATATTTTATTTCTTGCAACAGTAGAATTTTAGCGTTCACCGTTATGTGCCTGATATCACTCTTTTCGTGATTATTACTGAACATATACAAATTCGAAAGAAAGCCAACAAAATATGATTTTTTTATTTCGTTAGTAATGCTGTACTAATTAAAAGAGGTATCAACAGATGGCTCTGATGCTACGTTTGCGATTTGTACCGAAAGGTACCTACGGCATTTTTCGACACTAACACAAACGAGTGTTCCCTTGAATATGTGAACATACGCACACATGTATGTGTAGAATACAGTTGAAATTTGAATATGACTTGTGCGTC
This sequence comes from Hesperophylax consimilis, assembly GCF_061612785.1. Taxonomy (NCBI): domain Eukaryota; kingdom Metazoa; phylum Arthropoda; class Insecta; order Trichoptera; family Limnephilidae; genus Hesperophylax; species Hesperophylax consimilis. The sequence goes on from NC_142857.1 coordinate 8,495,510, forward strand.
ATTTTCCATACATAGTTTATGCTTTTGACTCGTTATCTATATACATCACGTCTCTGGATGCCATGGGAGTTCAAGTAAAATGAAGCCTATTCCATGACATGTACTTCAATTAAAGTCCAATGTAAATGATGAAGGTTGGAAAGAAATTATTTTGATACTTTACTGTACTTGTTCCACTATCCCCCTGATCCAAGACCCACACTTCCGGATGAAAATCGAGTTACCATTTTACACCTCTGTGCCGTTTAGGCGATACCAAAACAATGAACACGATATGTGAGTGGGTGCGGAATGGGTTAGATATCATTCTCTTTATTTATAGTGATGCTAATTTATTTATTTTTATAGTGTGAACAAAGGGTTGTTAACCCTTTAATAACAGGCATAAATTTTCGGTAAAGTAGGAGTAACAATCGAACGTTTGAATGATTGATATAAAAATTTTCGTTTACCTGTTCCATTATTTGTTCATATTCGTCATTTTCGATGTGTAGGTCACTGCATTTCAAATTCAAGCTTGTCAAAAACATATAAAAAGAAATATGCATTTTGAAGGTAAAATGTTACTTTCTTATTTTAAAATAAGTACCTACTAGAAATTAGCGGGAAAAATAATAAAATTCACTTAATTTGCTCAAAAGTTACAAATTTTATCGTTAATCTCATGAAAAAGGCTAAAATAGGGGTTTTTCCCGCTATCACAAATGCGAATTTTTCAAGTTTCTAGTACTGCTTATTTGCGATTACCCACAGACATAGGAATTAATAGACGAGAAGATAATGGCGAGGGGTAAAATCAACTGTTGAAGAACGAAGGGAGTGAAGCTGACTGTGATTCGTCAATAAATCAATCTGACAGTAAATAGGCATCTCGCATTATAATATCACCATTTACTTCTTAAAAGTAAAATCTGCTTTTGAATGAATAGACATTTTTACATGGGAGCGCAAATTACCCGCCACGTTATGAACAAATTTGCGAAGTCCAAATTCGGCAAAAAAATTCGGTTCTATTTTCAGAGTCGAATATTTCGTTTAAGTATTTAGTTAAGACACTTTTATAAATGTTCATAATTTACTTCCCAGCAACCAACCAGCTTTGTGTTTCGCGTCCAGACGTTTCTCGATATGATAGTATAATATGTTTCTAAAACTGATCTATATTATACGATGTGAATATGCTTAAAATAAAGTAAAATAATGCTTATATATGGAATGTAATACGACAATTGGGTTTATTCTCTTTTTCACATCTATTTTTACAAGTTTTCATAGTACAAGTCAACATTTTGCCGTGTTATTTCGTAAAATGAACCGATGATGCCTCGACCATAGTTCGCACAAGAATGATGACGTCACGTTTTCAAATTTCACTTGAGGCCATACGCGAGCACAGCCGGCTCCAATGGAACCGGTATGGGGAGTGGGGATAATACGCTTTTAATCACTTAGGGCAGGTCTACTAATATTCATATGTCTATGCGATTACCTCATTTTCGTGCAGAAATGTTCTTAAAGATTACATAATTTACATTTGTAAAATACTCCTGCTAACAGTAATTTTTTACGACATTAAAAAATTTATAATAGCAAACTTGCACAAAAAATCACCGGACTGCTTTGAGCGTCGATTAGTTGAACCGATAGTAAACGATAATAATTTACGGAGCGGATATCGCTAATCACAGGTAAAGAAATGCAATTTAAATTTAGTAATGACTTATAAGCATAATAATTATTGCTGATCTCAACCCCAATTAAAAATAGGGAAATAGCTGCCAAACATACAGCCATATTTATAAAGCTTGATACTAATATTAAAACATTGTTTGCCTACAATAATAATATTTATATAGTCGTTCAGATAATATTGTAAAACTGATAAAATAGGTACCAGTCTGCCATCTGTGGATTTTTGCACGAACAAATTATAGTCCGAGATTCAAACCGAAATTGATAAAAAATGCTAATCAAAACAATGTGGGCAGAATCTACCTTGTAAATATCTGCACTAGTTATAGCCTGTTATTATTTATCAATATTTTATCATGAATCTTGATTGTTTATATTTTTTTAATAATCTTTGCTGCATGATTCTGAAACAGTCTGATCATTGAAATACTAATATTATCAACGAGTGGGCAAGATTAACACCCAATAAAATACCATTCATCTCAATTTTATTAAAATCGTAATACAATAATAATATTCCGAAGGCCTCCATTGTGGAGCGGTGATCTACTTGGTTTTTGATCCAGAGATCGCGGGTTCGAAACCTGGCAGGGCAAATAAAATATTATTTTATTAATGTAAAATATTATTATTATTATTATTTTATTTATATAATATACATTTAAATAAACGTATTTTTACTATTGTAACATAAATATGAGTTACATTAATTTTGTACGAGGAGCTCTTGTGCCTAAGGTTTGCAATCCCTCAATCCCGCGGGATTTCACCAATATGTGATCCCGCGGATTTGCATGCGCGGGATTTACGAGATTGCGTGATTGAAAATTAACTTAATTTACACCAAAAGATGCTGTTTTGATTTGCGCATGCTTCCGAGTTGCGAATCACGTCAGCACGTACGAAGTTTTTACGATCATATTTTTCATAGAAGTCTTATAATAAAATATTTATTAAGTTTCTTTCAATGTATTTTTATAATTTTACTAGTACCAAAGATGATTGATTGAAAAATAATAGTAAAACTTTTACGAAATGCTGGCATTTTTCAAAGTAATAAAAATGTATATCTCTAAGTAAAAATCCCGCGGGATATCTAAATTATATCCCACAATCCCGCGGGATTGATAAAAGGTGAGGGGTTGGCAAACCCTGCTTGTGCCTATATGAGTGTTCTTATTTATGAGTTACCTATTTCTTTTCTCCCAGTATCGGCATAACTATGAACATTTTCGTTGAATTAATAAATAATAAATAGTGTAATGTCAATCTTCCCCGCGTGGTGGCGACGCAAATTAACGTACCGTAACATTTGTCTGTGATAAAAAGATAAATCATTTTAAAGAGGGTTACAAAGAGGAATGTTTAAACGAACGCTGCGCCAACACGATGTGTAACCCAATTTTACAAATTCCCGAACAGGTACATACAATACTTACCTGCCTCATTTTTTACCCCAGTCCCTCGTCCCTCGTCGGGTAGGTACAACAAACAATACGATATAACATGTTTTAGCAGGTAGGTATCCAGTAGGTACCTACTTATTATTCGAGGAGATAGCTTCAAACTTCCAAACCCTGCAAGTATTAATAATACGCGGTGAGTAGGTACCTACTCGATTCTAGAAGATCAATAAAACTTAAATGTTTCTAGACATACCTACTAATAAATACACTTGATTTTATTCTAGACTCACTAAAAGATATGGCCTCTTAAAAATACGAGTTTTACTCGCTGTATTTAATAAAAGCATCAATAATTTTTCTAGGCCATCAAAAAATATGCAAACAAAACAAGATTTTGCAATGTATCGTCTTAAAGCGGGTAGGTACCAATAGTACCTACTCGAGATACGAGCGTCTAGGGTTCGACCAGGCAAGTTTCCAGTGTTCCAGTGAGCAGCGAGTGGGTACCTACCCGATACCGGAAGATCCCTTGTCCTAACGGGCCGGCCGCTTCCCGGTTGAGTGGACGTAGCCGACGCTTCACCTGTTGCCCGTTGTTATTGTGTGTTGGTACCTACCGCAACCACTGTGAATGTGGTTCCGTGGAAGAATGGTAGTAGGTAGGTACTGGCCTTACAATTATTTAATACGAATCGGAGGGTATGTTTACAGACCTCGAGTCAAAGATAGCGTAACTGTAATATAAAGAAAATGAGAAAAAAGCAATGAATTTTAGAAGTTTTTCACACTAACTTATTTTAAAATTGTAAATCATGGTGTAAACTAAGATATAATAAAAAGAGTTTGACTTATTTTGGGTGCCTATTATATGGAAAGCATAAGAATGGTTAGAATCGAACTATCTACGACGTTGCCTAGTGATTTAAGGAAAGTTACTAATTTGTGTTCACTAAATAGGACTTACAGAGCCTTGTGTTGAGGGTCAGTTGTTTACATGGACGGTTGTTTACATGGACGGTTGTTTACATGGACGGTTGTTTACATGGACGGTTGTTTACATGGACGGTTGTTTACATGGACGGTTGTTTACATGGACGGTTGTTTACATGGACGGTTGTTTACATGGACGGTTGTTTACATGGACGGTTGTTTACATGGACGGTTGTTTACATGGACGGTTGTTTACATGGACGGTTGTTTACATGGACGGTTGTTTACATGGACGGTTGTTTACATGGACGGTTGTTTACATGGACGGTTGTTTACATGGACGGTTGTTTACATGGACGGTTGTTTACATGGACGGTTGTTTACATGGACGGTTGTTTACATGGACGGTTGTTTACATGGACGGTTGTTTACATGGACGGTTGTTTACATGGACGGTTGTTTACATGGACGGTTGTTTACATGGACGGTTGTTTACATGGACGGTTGTTTACATGGACGGTTGTTTACATGGACGGTTGTTTACATGGACGGTTGTTTACATGGACGGTTGTTTACATGGACGGTTGTTTACATGGACGGTTGTTTACACGGACGGTGGTTTACATGGACGGTTATTTACATGGGCGATTGTTTACATGGACGGATGGTTGTGATAGATGTATAAATGAATACCTAAGTAAGTCGGTGGTTCAAAATACAAACCAAATGTTTTAAATGCGAGAACATAGTAACATTGTACCCATATTTACATAGATACATTATGTAAGAAAAAAAATCTCAATGAGTTATGTCAATTTTTTCTATCATTCCACGGGTTATGTAATATAATTTATACACTTATTAAAAATCACGGGATAATCCGAATTCTTGAAAAATCAGTACTTTTTACGGCTTCCGTGGTCGAGAGGTAAGGCTCTCGACTAGCAAGCTGGATGTCGCGGGTTCAAATCCCAGCGTGCGCAATTATTTTTTATTAGACTAATTTGTTTCATTTGACAATTTACTAATTTAAAACAATATATAGTATATTTGCGGCACGTTCCAGTGTGGAAGATACTCTCAGTATCGCCCTGGTGTAAATCCACCATATAGATTTCAAACATTGCTTTAAATTGCTTTAGCCGTGAATAGCACATTCCTCTTCCCCATCTCCTTCACTACTTTCAGCCTTACAACGGTTTCACGTAAAATTGTTACCAAAAAATTACAATTTTAAATTTTATAGGTAGGTACTTTTTCGCTTGTCTGAAATATTTCTCACTATCTTCAATTATTAAAATTACACTTAAATTCAAAGCAAATCGGAATTATTTGAACCAGAATTACGCAGGATACACACAAATCAAAATCAGCTCTTTTGATGAAGTTAAAATAAAATTGACATAATATGTAGGTACATCGAATTGCCGATGCGTCGCAATAGAAGAGGCCTTATATAGGGTTTTCCAATAAGAGGTGTTATTTTGAATAGCCCGCTATTTCGGTAGATGTTACTTTTGAAGCTGTCATTTTTTGACATTTGACAAGTAGAAACTACGCCATTAATAAAAATGAAACGATACACGCTTCAACACCGCATTGTAATTATTAAAATTCACTTGAGTGAATCAAATGCAAATCATCTTGAGTGATGAGGACCATTTCCACCTCGGTGGCTTCGTCAACAAGCAAAATTGTCGCATCTGGGGCTCGGAAAACCCAACAGTTATTGTTGAAAAGCCTCTCTATCCTCAACGTGTGACTTTCTTTTTCGGAGAAACAGTTACGGTGAATGGATTGCGCTATCGAGAAATGATCAATGATTTTTTATGGCAGGAATTGGATAGTATTGATCTGGACAATGTTTACTTTCAACAAGACGGTGCTACGTGCCACACAAGCAACGAAACCATTGATCTTTTACGATTGAATATCAAAATAAACATAATTATTGGAAAACCCTGTAATTCCCCCTCCAGTAGATTCGTGTTGAAAACGTGAACCGGTCTCTAGAGCAGTGCGCCGGGAAGTGATGTGCAGTGACTGCAGTGTTCACCGCACAGCGTGCACCGTTGCAGGCCGCTATCTGCTATATATCTGATATCTGCCATCGGGTAGCGGACCTGTCATTACACTCACCTGTATAACCCTTTAAAGGAACACCACTATTGAATCGATCATATTTTTTAAATCCCATAAATACTTAAATATTTTATCGAAGAAGAAAATAATATACCCATAAACGAAAAAGGAAACAGAAAAATAAAAATAATAACCGTCTCAAGTGGGAATCGAACCCAGGATCTCTGTCTTACCGGGACAGCGACTTAAACCACTCGACCACTGGGACATAATTATTTTACGTCATTTCAGATTCAGAATTAAGAGGAAGCTACAAGCCAAAAATTTATTTATTTGCAAAAACAGTACAAAACCAATACATTGCAAAAGCGGTAAACAAATTATGGAAGAAAGTTTTATACATAAGTATACAGTTAATACATATGCAAAAGTGGTAAACAAAATATGGAAAAAAAATATACATAAGTATACAGTTAAAACAAATACAATATTTCGCGCTTAAAGTCGTTGTAGGACATATGGAAAATATCCAAGTTAGTGTATATTGTTGGTATACCTAATATACATAATATAAAATGTGTATATTGTTGGTATACCTAATATTGTAGGTAATAGGCATTAAAATCGCTTGACAAACAGAGTCTAGAAACGTTCGATTTCAAGCACAAAACTGGTTTTTATTTATTTTGTAAATAATTTTATAAGAAAGCAAAAAATTTAATCAAGTGAAACTGTCACAGATAATCTAAGCTATAACTCGGTATTTTCTTTTTAAATTTCCGTTATGCGTTCATACACTTCTATTGAAAAAAAAAAATTTGTAGTTTACATTTATATTTTTTATTGAGTAATTTATTTTTTTATTTGTATTCTACTCAAGCGAAACGATAGAAAAATCTTCAATTTATCTGAAGCATATTTTTTTGTATTCATAATAAACACCAATTCGTTACAAAGATTTGTGAAAATAGTGATTTGGCATTAAGCTTCGCCTTAACAATATTAATCTTGTCTTATTTATAGTACCTACCTACCAGCGGGGTACGTTTTTCAAGTTCGGGTGTGAATATTATCGTGCTAATGCTTATAAATCTAAACGAAACATGAAACAGAACAAGACACAGAAATTTTTTAAAAAAGATAACGGTCTCAACTGGGAATCTAACCCAGGATTTGTGTCTTACCAGGACAATGTCTTTAATCACTCGACCATTGGGACTTAATTATTATACGTAATTTTTTTCGATCTCGTATTTCAAATTCAGAATTAACAATATTATCTTGCAACTTATAACGCATATTTTTGGCACCTTTATTTATGTCTATTGTTTTTAAATGTATTTAATGCTTTTATGTGAATAAAAATGTCGGCTAAATGAAACCCTTAAGGATTATGTTTGGTAAAATCATGACCACTTTACCAACGAGGAGACAAGAATTGAATATAAGTGTTGAATACCTCATAAAAGATACACTACAAATGTCCTACACAAAAAAGTTAAATGTCCCCCCACCTCACAAAATATACGTATTAACTCTCCCGCAGCCAAGTAGGGGGAGTAGGTAGTACCCAAAATTACTATCCTCCTTATATTCAACAATCACCAGGAACCGGATTACACCGAGATGAATGATGGACTCGCAGAACGTCACAGCGGTGCTGCCAAGGTCTGGTATCTGTGAGAGGATATTGTGTCAGCGCTTTATTAGCAGCAGACACATACCTGGACGGATGACGAACCTCGTGCTGGCACTGTTGGTGGACGCGGTGGACTCTCTCGTTGCAGCAGCAGGTCCAGTTTCTTCACCACCTAGGATTCTTGCTGCAGAGTATCCATCTTCTATCTTCGTGTCACCTGTTCCTGTACTTCATTTTACTTAACTTAACTTCACTTTATTTTTGTAATATTTATATTTTTTGGAATACCTGCATCAACTGTAAAGCGCCCTTGAGGTGATATCTCACAAAAGCTATACAAATTGTCCAAAAAATAAATTAGCTTAAATACTTAACAATCTTGACATATCATTTTAGTAATTTACGTATAATTGGGATTTCTATAGTTTAAAAGCCCATAAGACAGAAAAAATGCATGGGGGCGTCGGAAGACCCACTTGGTTACAAACGTTTTGTTTGGCATCTTGGCCTGTCAAGAGTTAAACGTTCAGTGAAATGATATGATAAAAGGTATAACTATTATTTTTAGTAAAATATTAAGAATTCGCGATATTAAAGAGTGAAAGGGTTAAAATGGGATGATTTGAAGTCACTGCAGTACCTACCTGTAGGTAAGCGATGTTTTATACACTCCATGTATTGTGTATTTATGCCGCCATTACACCTGACTTATCGATACGCGTCAAACTCGATAAATCAACTAACATCAACGGTAGATACAGGTCGCCACTCTCTATTTATTTATTTATTTATAAATAGTATATTACGATAGAATCATATAAGATATATTACATAATTATATAATCATAAGCCGCTCACACTGCAGTTATTCAAACTAACATGCTATGATACAGCTGAGCAGTACATTTAAAGTTGGCAACCATAACATTGCAATGAGTAAGTAAGTATTACAAAGTACCTGTGTTGGCTCATCAGACACAATCATAGGGTGACCATAGTGACAATGACAAGAGGGATAGTATGAATAAAAATTAAACAATAAATAAATAAAAATAGGTAAATACTAACGGGTGAGTAATAATAAATCAATAAATATTAGAAAATTAAGTAGGTGCACAGCAATATAAATTAAGTATGTAATAATAATTTAACAATAATAAATAATTAAAGTACATAACAGCAAGTAAATATGGATAATACCGAATATAGGGTTCCCACACAGATTTATGACATAAGCGACAAAATGGAGCAATTATCACGACAAGCTACAACTCTCCACCTTATGCACATAACTACGCTTATCTTATACACATAACTACGCTTATCTTATACACAACTACGCTTATCTTATACACAAAACTATATTTAATTACAAAACAAATGCAGTAACTAATTCGCAAATTATCCATATTAAACTTTCAATAATATGTACTAAACTCTAATGCTGGGTATACATTTGCGAGCTGAGCCTCGAATTGTGGGAGAGTAACGAAACGACCGCAAGCGCCGTTTCGTGCCATTTTCTATTGCTTCGTTTCTTTCCCACAATAGGGAATTCTCTTCACACCAAAAAATCACTTATTATTAATTATTCACATGTAGAAACACTTCAGACACAAGAATACATAGTTTTTATAATTTTCAAAAATCATTTATTAAAGTTATAATGACTTTAAAAACAGGCGCGAACGAAATATTTCAATGCAGCTAAAAACGCCCGGTGATTGATCAAGCGTTCAAGGGCGAACGATGACGTCACTGTTGACCGGCCTGAGTAGATCCTGCAAACCGATGGCGTCGGCGGCGGCAAAGGTGTGACGTAGCACTTGTGACGTAGCGGTCAAAATGGCGCATGACCGTTTTCAGAGCCGAAATAGCACGCAATTTTCAAAACAACTACAAAAAATTGAAAATGCATTTAAAAAAAAAGAAAAAAAAGAGGCACATAATAAAATAATTATCTTTATTGAAATAAATTATTTACAACATGCACGAGAATTCCCTATTCAAAGCTCGGCTCGCAAATGTATTCGCGCCATATGATACACATTTTTTCGAATTCAATGCCAATTAAAAGGAGAACCATGTCAATAATATAAACTTTTAATGCGTTTAGATATCACTTTACAGATCACCTCTTCTCACGCCTAAAAACACAGTCAAACTTTCACACACGTCTATACACTAAGCGCGTCACCCGGTAATCACGAAATACCTGTACATGTGTACATACCACAAATAAGACAACGAAAGGTATCATATGTATGAAATATTCAATACTAGCTTTTAGGGAGAAATTACCGTACAAAGAATTTTCCCACCGGAATGAAATGTTTTTACGAGATGAAAAGTAGCATATCCCTACGCAACAAATCATGTTGATCGGTTGCTCCGCGATTAGTTGCGACATGAAAGAAGGACAAACAAACCCACTTTCGCATTTATAATATTAGTTAGAATCTGTAAATTATTTCATCGCTGTAACCAAGTACTGACTTTTTTGTTGTTTGTTTTTGGGGTGTTATGCCGTGTTGCGCTAACTCCTTCTTTAGCCGACGTTTCGGACAGCATTACAGTGTCCATCATCAGGGCAGATTCGGTAGATCCGAAGAAGACACATCTTCGGATCTACCGGATCTGCCCTGATGATGGACACTGCAACGCTGTCCGAAACGTCGGCTAAAGAAGGAGTTAGCGCAACACGGCATAACACCCCAAAAACAAACAACAAAAATGCTTTTGGCCGTGAGAATCTAAAAAAAAGTACTGACTTCTTTCCATAATATATATAAATAAATACAAAACTAAATCACTGGCAATTGGTATCGATTTCCGACATAGAGAGCTTTTTTAGATTGCTAGTGCATTTATTTTTGCTATCTGTTGTCGATTGGTTCATTGCGGTCGGTTAACACTCAGGAGTTGCGGGTTCAATTTTCTGCAAGCTAAGTCCTCCTTCGTTGCGAAAGCAAGAATAATTTCCGATTTCAATAATGGGAGTAGGCGTAATTAAGCATATATTGCCGAATGGGGCACTAATAACTAAAAAAAATCAAACAAATCGAGATGCTCCAACAATAAGGAAGTAATGCGTACGATCATAAATAAATACATGAGTTTTGAAGTATAAAATGTATTCAGAGGATCTCCTATCCCCATCTTATATTCCTCTTCATTTTCCTATTAAATTATTGAAGACAATATTAGCGATTCCTAAACGAAAAGCTGATCATAAAAACCAGAAAAAGATACGGTCACATCTAGGACTCGAACCCAGGACCCTTACCTGGCCGGGGCACCGCTCTACCAACTGAGCTAATGGGACCCTATCTCCTTCGGTCATATTTAACTGTATCATACTTCGAATAAGAACTACCAACATTGTCCCCGAACAACCCGAACTAAATGCAACCTAGACTGTGTCTTTAGATAAACATATCTTATTTCTATTTTAATAGCTAAAAATATACCAGTAACGATTTTTTTCGTGAACTGAATTATTTCACCGAAGTTTCGCGGAGTATGTAATAAAATTTACTTATTGCAGCAAAATAAAATGTTACTAAGTACCACTATACTCAAAAGGGAGAAAATATGACATAATTGTTATATTGATTGATGTAGGTACCTTTACAATTGTTATATTGATTGATCTAGGTATCTTTACAATTGTTATATTGATTGTAGATATCTTTACAATTGTTATATTGATGGATATAGGTAACTTTAAAATTGTTTGATTTAGGTACCGTCGAAGTTGTTATATTGATTATAGGTACCTTTAAAATTGTTATATTGATTGATGTAGATACCTCTACAATTATCACACTGATTGATGTGGGTACCTTTACAATTGTTATATAGATTGATGTAAGTACCTGTACAATTGTTTTATTGGTTAATTTAGGCACCGTTGAAATTGTTATATTGATTGTACGTACCTGTACAATTGTTTGATGTAAGTACATTTGAAGTTGTTATATTGGTTGTAGGTACCATTACAATTGTCATATTGATTGATGTAGGTACCGTTGAAGTTGTTATATTGATTGATGTAGGTAGCTTTGCAATTGCAATGACTCATAAAGCCGCACATACTTGTTGGTTTATAAATAATGTAGGATTGTTTAACGTCGCAAATCTATTCAGAATTAGCTATTCACTATCCAGAGACAACATGATTAGACATCGATTGCGGTTCTTGTAATGTATACCTTATTATATACATATAATGTGCATCTATTAGATCTCTGGCGCAGTGCTTTCCAATTCATAATGTGTATTAAACTAACTTTCAATAGAATAACGGAAAAAAGATTGGTAAAGGTTACGAATTCCGCTTCACGGTAAATATGGAATGATTACTTTGAATTAATACTTGAATTTAGTTATATTATTACTAAAAGTTACTATAAATGTTGGGGAACCTTTAATAACGCCTGCTCGCGTCCCCTTTAGAGTTATATCCCAGTTTTCAAGTAGTTTGTGGGCTATGCTAGGTTTGTATAGACTGGTTTGTGATTGAATTCTAATACGATATTATGAATATAATCTAACTCTTGATATGAACATAGTCGCCGTCAACGGCGACGCATACTAATTGACATATCGCGTAAGTGACTTAATAAACGAAATTAAAATTAAAAGTGCGTATTTTTCCGTCTCCCCCGACATAATAAATCATATTTTGAATTAATAAAGCTAAATCCATTTATTTGAAAGTGAAATATTGCGTATTAAGAGTGAAGCGGAATAAGAGAAAAATAATAAAAGATTTATCGTTTGACAGTGGTTCAATGATTAAATATTACAATTTCAAAACATTATTTTTTTAAATAACCGGATAAGTTATTTTATTTATCCACTAGCACTTTTACTAGTAATCGTGTTTTAAATTCTGCACAACTGATTAACAACAATTTACCCTACGTTAATGGTTATTAGTAAGGCCCGGCTAACTTGGTCGTCAACTAATCGCATAAATCGTCAAAAAAAATTAATTCTGATATAATTGGATTCAAATTTTCAATTCTTGGAAAGAAATCAAAGAATGTGTGTGGTATTTTCTGTCTTCAAATTGTGTGCGATTCTTTTAAAGATATGATGGTTTTTGAGCAGATACAGCGTAACGAAACATTAAATATTAAACACATCAGTAATATTTCTGCTCATTATTATTAACTCAAAAACGCAATCTAAGGACGGATTGTTTCAGAGAATTTGAACAATTCTTCAAATTTCAAAGTTCATTTTCAAGTTCTGTGAAAGATTTTTTTAAAGTTTTGTTATCATTTCAATTCTGACAAGCAACTAGCCTACGATTATATAATAACAGAACTGAAAAATGACTTTCACAGAACCCGAAAATGAACGTTGAAATTCGATGAATTGTTCAGATTCTGTGAAACAACCCACCCTAAGACTAGGGGTGCGAAATGTTCACCTGTTTGACTAATTTAGAGCTTGAATTTCTCAATTCACAGGTGTATTATGTTCATCAATTATGTACCTAAGTATAATATTTGCCTTTGAGGAATTGATGTCATGGTAGATAGTGGCTATGGACGCGTAGTGGTAGCGTTGTTTTTGTGGGTGTAATATTTTTTTTTCATAATAACCGAGAATCTTCCATCAATCTTCCACCTGAGTTATCAGTTGGATATTCAATAGGAATACAAGTCAAAATGTAACATTTTTCTGCAACACGTACACAACCAACTATCAGACACACTCACTAACCAATAAGATGCATGATCTGCTCAACAAATTCTACTATTGATATATTTATTGACTCCATTTATAGAATTAAGCCTACCTAATCTTTACCAGCACTTTGCTGAACCGTATACATTATAGTAGTATATAAAGGTAATGTAGTTTTACTGATTTGTCTTATATTACTGTTTTAGTATATATTTTACTTCAATAACAAAAATTTCACATTTTAAGAAGCCCTGATCGAATCGCTTTAAAATACAGCGCAATCATCTGCCATAGTCCGCGATGCGTGGGGGCCGCACCCTTTGGCACTTCTATGCCACTCCTAACTCCTATGCAACTTCCAAACTCCTAGCCACTACAAAACACTTCATACTCCAACCCGCCCAGCGGGTCTGGCACCAGATCCTCGTGGGCGTCGCTGGTACTGGTAATGCTGTACTGCCGGTAGGTACAGAATGGGCCACTTCTGACGATGACATGCAAACGAAACCTATCCTGACTATTGCGAAAACTGATTATGCTGAAATTACAAGGATTACTGAGAGAGCGTGGATGGTGAAAGATATATTACAGATAGATCTACTATTATCAATGTCATCAACATCACTCATACTATTGCAAATTGAATCTAGTGGCTTTTATAATCCGTGCAGTTTGGTAGGCGTTTAAATTTAGTTTGTTTACATTCTGTCGTCATCTCTATAATACTAGTTGAAATCCCCGGAGCTGCCCGGGCTTTACACGGGGTTTTTCTAAATCAGATGTATAGTTGTAGCTGTGTGGTCCGAGCACCAGGCTCCCAAGATAAACCTCGCTTCAAATAATCGAAGCAAACTTACAGTAACGTGTAACGCAGAATTCTCCCAGCCCGGTAATAAAGGTTTGTCATCTTACCTGGAACAAGAGAAATACATTATTAGAAACATTGCACAATACAAGAACTATGAACAGGTTGATTCCATTGGACGTTTTTTTGGTGTGAAACCAAAGGCTGTTTTCTTCCTTAAAACATATACTACCCAAGTTTACTTTAGTTTAGTTTAGATTAGTACTAAACCCAGTGCAAAAACTCAGAAAATAGGTCTCTTTAACTGTCAGTTTATTTTCTACAGCACGGCTTGTATTTATAAAGATGGCGGTGCTAATAACTATACTTACTACTAACTATATTTACAATGCGTTTCACCAATGAAAAACCAACGTGATATTGCGTTAGAATTTACGGTTAGTGAATAAATTTAAACAAATGAATGGTAACTAAAAGTGTTTAAAGTTTGTATTTAAAGAAACAACAAATGTAGATATGATATGTCTCAACGCCATCTAGTGGGAAATTTAGCACTAACAAAGCCTTTCCTACTAAAATAAAGTTGTTTGTTTACAGGTTAAAATATAATAAGCAGTAATTGTTGATTGAAGTATTAGTACATATTGAATTATTTATAGCTCAGTGGTCCAGAGCACCTGACCGGACATCAGAAGGTGCGGGTTCAATTCCCGTCGGCGGCATTTATTTTTACTCGGGAGATATTTAAAATTTGTATGGATATTTCAGGCGACTAATTATTGTTTATAATAATTAATTTAAAGAAGTTTATCGATTGAACAACCGTATTCAGAACCATAAAAATATATATAACAAAGATTACCTTACTATTTAAAATAATATTAAATGTATATTAGATTTGCAATCTCCATGGCATCAGACCTGCCTAGACACGGTTCTGAATAGGTCATTGTTGTGTTGGGTTCACGGAACAAGATTCACTATCGTATCTCGACCGAACCCATGGGAATAATCACAGACATAGGAATTAATAGACGAGAAGATAATGGCGAGGGGTAAAATCAACTGTTGAAGAACGAAGGGCGTAAGGCTGACTGTGATTCGTCAATAAATCAATCTAATAATAATAATAATAATAATAATTGGATAATTTGTAGAGCGCCGTTTTTGTGAAAAATCACCTCAAGGGCGCTGTACAATTTATTTCCTAGGATCTACATTTGTTATTTAGACCAACTGTGCCAGCACGAGGTTCGTCATCCGTTCAGGCATGTGTCTGCCGCCAATATAGCGCTGACATGTGTCTGCTGCCAATAAAGAGCGCCGACACAACATCCTCACATAGACAACAAACCTTGGCAGCACCGCTGTGACGCTCGACGAAGACAGAAGATGGAGACTCTGCTGCAAGAGTCCTAGGTAGCGAAGGAACTGTACCAGCTGCTGCAGGGAGAGAGACTACCCCGTCCACCAACTGTGCCAGCACGAGGCTCGTCATCCGTTCAGGCATGTGTCCGCCGCTAATATAGCGCTGACATGTGTCTGCTGCCAATAAA
Source organism: Hesperophylax consimilis (assembly GCF_061612785.1). NCBI lineage: Eukaryota > Metazoa > Arthropoda > Insecta > Trichoptera > Limnephilidae > Hesperophylax > Hesperophylax consimilis. The sequence goes on from NC_142857.1 coordinate 8,511,323, forward strand.
GAGCGCCGACACAACATCCTCACATAGATAACAGACCTTGGCAGCACCGCTGTGCAAAATCACCTCATCCTAGTCTACCTTAGACTCTCCAGTCACCTCCCAGCCTTTCATGCCACCTAGTGCATCCTCTCGACCCTTTCAGACTCCTTCCTGGCTCCAATACCTAAATAAAATCCAGCAAAAAAAAAAAATTAAAATTCTTTCTATTGTCGTGATCCGACGATTTCACACCTCTGTCTCAGACCCTTAGGGCTCGCTTATCGCAGGCTATCATAAGCAAAATCTTGAACCAAAGTCAAAGTGAAGTTTATGTGTGTCATCTGTAACAAAATACATAAACAAAACCAGAAAATAAAAACAAAAACAAAAAGTCTGAATTCGACTCCAATATTCCATATAATTTTGAAATTAGCCAATTTAAACAAAATTAATTACATTCACCTTCCCTCTCTCCATAATTTGAAAAGATGTCCTAGAACACTCTTCAAGGGTAAAAGCCAGAACCATTCGAAAAAAAGCTTAAAGTGCCTACATCAATCAATGTTTATCGATTTCTTGACATAAAAAACGCCAAAAAAATATTTTGATTTCCATATTAGATAGGTCCCAATTTCATGCATCTAGAGCACCTGACATAGGTTTTCGTAGCATTAAAATGGGGAACATTTTAGAGAACTTTCTGGTACCCAAATCAAATTACCAAAAAACCGACTCTTCTAGAAAAACCCCAAAATATACAGAAGACAAAAGCAATCACAGCAACAGTGCTCATCAATGAAAACAGTAAAATAACATAACAAAATGGATTGATTGAATACTAGAATTTCACAAACAACGACATAAGCATTCGAAGCAAAGGACTACGTGAGGAAAAAGTCGTGAACATAGAATTGAAGAGATTTTATCGTGCTGATATTTATTTAGTTAACGAAAATATTCAAAAAACATATAAATACAAAAATGTTGCCATCAAAGCAACAGACGCAGACGGTAATGACGGTATAAGTAAATTATTGAACGGAGTTGCATGTTTTGAGTATTTTCATAAATTTTGCATGGTTTTGGTGGTTGCTTGTAATAATATAATATAGTTTTTTTTTTCATATTCTTACTAATAAGAATGAACTAAAATTGAAATTTTCATCTCAACACAAATGTTTGAAAAAATATATACATATTAATAGCAGTAATTTTTGATTGAAGTAAAACAGTACATATTGAATTATTTGGTGTGTTGGAAATAAGCCGACTTGGCTCAGTGGTCCAGAGCGTCTGACCGGACATCAGAAGGCGCGGGTTCAGTTCCCGTCGGCGGCATTTATTTTTACTCGGAAGATATTTTCAATTTTTATTGATATTACAGGCGACTAATTATTGCTTATAATAATTAACTATCCTTTGTGCTATGCATAAAAAACTTGTCTTATAAACATTAGTTTTTCATAAAAAAATAACAAATGTTTACATTCAATGATTCGATGAATACATCAACAAGTTATGCGAAAATGCTACGATAATGTTATTAAAACGATAAAAGGTCTAAGTCAAATAATAGACTTTGCCATTGTAGAAAAATAGATCAATCATTGCATTATTAATATTTTTGTTCAATAAAACAAATATATAATATTGAATTATTATCATCTGAATGCAACGGTTGAAGAAATATCGAATAAAGAAACATATAATCAATGTCATTGTCTTTTAATTCATCCAAGAATAAAATAAAAAAATTACCATCAATATTAAAATTAAAACATTCAAAAACCAATTAAGTATGATTTTTTTAACTATTGAACCAAGCAGTTTCACAAAACACGGAATGGAGCAATTTATACCCAGTTTCATAATTGAATTATAAAAACTTACTACGTCATACTAGTTTAATTATACGAATATCTGAGAGAAGTGATACGGGGGTTGTTGGTAGGTATCTACCATATATAATGCAACTAAAATTCACCCTCCCCCAACGTTTACATTCAACAAATTGATTCTAACTGCGAAAATCATCGAAAAAAACATCAAAATATCTTCTTTAAGATTCAAATATCCGATATTTTAAACGATTCGCATTTAAAAACATGTGCATTTCTTTTAAAAACTAACAATAAAACACGAAACAGCAACCTAAGAATGAGGAATAGGTTCAGGTACAAAAACATGCATCCCTTGCACAATGTTTACATTCAAAATCTGCTTTTGAATGAATAGACATTTTTACATGGGAGCGCAAATTACTCGCCACGTTATGAACAAATTTGCGAAGTCCAAATTCGGCAAAAAAATTCGGTTGTATTTTCAGAGTCGAATATTTCGTTTAAGTATTTAGTTAAGACACTTTTATAAATGTTCATAATTTACTTCCCAGCAACCAACCAGCTTTGTGTTTCGCGTCCAGACGTTTCTCGATATGATAGTATAATATGTTTCTAAAACTGATCTATATTATACGATGTGAATATGCTTAAAATAAAGTAAAATAATGCTTATACATATATGGAATGTAATACGACAATTGGGTTTATTCTCTTTTTCACATCTATTTTTACAAGTTTTCATAGTACAAGTCAACATTTTGCCGTGTTATTTCGTAAAATGAACCGATGATGCCTCGACCATAGTTCGCACAAGAATGATGACGTCACGTTTTCAAATTTCACTTGAGGCCATACGCCAGCCCAGCCGGTTCCAATGGAACCGGTATGGGGAGTGGGGATAATACGCTTTTAATCACTTAGGGCAGGTCTACTAATATTCATATGTCTATGGGAATAATCATTTTTCGGTTCAACTATGTAGAATGTTGATAAATAATTCAGTCCGACAAATAAGTGTGGGAAAGGAAGATCGCTGCAAACTTTTAAACGGCAACACAGAGAGTTCAACTGGAATTTTTTTTTTTAAAGGCCTTTTTTATGGGAGTTCTGCATGAGAATCCCAACCGTCTGTAGCCAGTGAGACTATGAGGCAGAAGGTGATGAGATGAAGGGTAAATAGGAATCTGGCTGTTCAGAGGTAGTCATCAAACACGGATAAAGCCATTTCAAGCTGCGTTTCGATTCTGAATTGTGTTTTTTCAACAGGGTGATACTGATAGTATATACAGACCACTCTGGAACGTGCCGCAAGTATACTGTAAAATATTATTTTAATTTAATAAATTGCGAAATAACACAAATAAAATTTACTGTCCAAATTTGAAAGGATCGTAAATCCCAACCACTGTGAGGCAGTCAAACTAGTGTTAAAATTAGATTTAAAATACCTACCTAGGCAAATGCGAGTGCACTTGCCTTGATAATATATCATGACAAAATATTCCAATTTTTATGAACACGTGTTCGGACTCGGACATCGTTATAATATATTCGTCATTTAGTAAAAGTTTATAAAGGCTTATATAGGAAATCTGTTAATTCATTCGTTAGGCCTGCAATCCCGTTTTTAAGCGGATTATCAAAAATTTAAGAGATTCTTAATAAGCAATACAATAATATATAATAAAATAATTAGCAATACTCATTTTTCTCCGTGTATTAAGTTAGTAATTTCCCAAAAATATATACAGGCTTTACGTAATATTTACCTCACACATTCCCCTCGTTTTTGTTTCATCACTTTTCATGACTTTATATCACTTTTGGAAGGTGTGCTGAATTATCATATTGATGAGTCATCCGGACATCGTTTAATTGTGATGTGTTTCTATGGCAATATAATAATCTCTCATGATATAACACGTAAATAATTTCCCTAAGGGCCTTTATCATCTTTGCTGTGTGGAGGATCGTTTTTTTTTCCAAACACACCTCGCTTAATGAACCCGGGAACCCATGCTAAATCACCAAATCATCTTCCGGATAAGCGAAAGAGTAGCTAATATTTACACGTACTCTAGAAAAAAAGTAATTTTCATGTCTCCTTGAGGCAAAAAAAAACAGAGCGATAAAAATTAGATATCTTTGAAATTTGAGATTTTCACGGACAAAAGTGTTACAGTGATTTATTTTTGGGGTATTATGCCGTGTTGCGCTACCTCATTCTTTAGCCAACGTTTCGGACAGAAATACAGTGTCCATCATCAGGGCAGATGTGTTATTATTGCTGTAATGTAACATAACACATCTGCCTTGATTGACATGACACTGTAATTCCGTCCGAAACGCTAAAGAAAGAGGTAGGATGGAATAATACCCAAAAATTAATCACTACGATAGAAATTAATTCATAAATTTTATTATTATTATGGGGGCCCCGTATATAATGCCGGAGAATTTAAGTTTTATTACGTAAAATGTGAGAATATTAATTTGTGTTTGTATTCACACCTTGAATTGCCTACGACTCTGATGTTTACTGCGAAATTCCATCAGACCAGGGATGCACAACCTTTTTGAGAGTAGGGCCAATATGTCCAGGTATATTGAATATAATGCTCACGGTCCGAAAAGGATACAAGCGTTGCGGATAACTTTTACGTACTTTTTTTCAGCGGAATCACCGAAACATTTTTGATTTAAAAAATAAATATAAGGAGAAAACAGATATCTACAGACAGTAATTACAATTCAAAAACAATCACTGAATAAAAAGATACAAATAAATCTAAACAAAACATGAAAAAAATGACGTAATTTTTGACGATTCTGTTGCAACCGTTGAAATTTTATTTTATGTGTCTTGTTCTGTTTCATGTTTTGTCAAAGATAAATAAATATTTACAAAAAAAAAATTCGAAGAAATTTAAAATTAAAAAAACAGAACAATTTGAAAAAAATGTAAAAATTAAAGGTTGAAAAAATTAAATTAAAAATAGTGTTGCACCGAGAAATAAGGAAAAATATACAATGTTTAGCAAAGTGCAAGTAGTTATTTATTTATCGGAATTTTTTTAGCTTTCGATTTTCTCCTAAAAGAATTGCATGCATCAAAGAATATGTCCGATCCTTCATTTGATTTTGATACATTCTGACGTTCATTTGCCGTGGGTTATGTATCAATGAATTATATGCTAACATAGCTCAAAGCTACCGTTGACCTGTGACCTTATGTGCCTTTTCAATTTTGGTGTTGTTATTACTTTTTTTATTTACTACCTGTTCCGTAAAAAAATCCCCAGATGTTATAATTATTGAGGATTTGTGAAGCTGAGTATTTATTTAAAAAAAAAACCATTGTCTTACAAAAGAAATTTCCATATCGAATAATTACGAGATCTATCCAATGACATTATACAAACACTAGACATGTTATATTCATACTAATTGAACCAAAAATATAGCACCGCTTACGAAAAAAGTATAGCATTTACATACAGTTACAGATTTATTACATTGTATCACTTGAATTTATCATCTATTTACCTGTAAACTGTATGTATGAGTACTGCAATAAATAAATTAAAAAATAATTTTAAAATTCCCAGAAATGTGAAAAAATCCCCCGATGTCAGTTCTAAATCAATACTCATTCATGGCCGAAATTTTTTTTGTAGATTTATAATTAAAATATGCAAAATTTGAGACATTTTCATGTTATTGTATATTTTAAGCGCATATTTTGGCATTTACAGTGCAGATAATCCGATTTTTACTCATTACTTTACTGTTCAAAATTGACGACAGTCATACTCTCGATAGCCGATAATTTTAGCTAAGGACCTGTATGCTAATTCAACAGGCTAAATCCTAATGCATGTGGGACATTTATTGTCACAGATGATTATTTAATTGAACACAATAGTGTCCCAGAGACAGTGTTGCAAGTCGCAACAACACTGCTTTTCGTAACGTGTTATAAATACCCGCAGACAATGTGGGTTCCACTGTGCATTACGCGCTAGTTGAATGCTGAATATTTAAGTGTTTATTATCGATGAATGTTTCAATTATTGAATTAATTATTTGAAAGGGGATTGCACTGTATGTGGAGCAAATCATATCTTGAGGTTAACGTGTTTTATGAATAGATATTAAATAAAGAAAGCGACACGACGTTCCACACTTAAAGTTAAGTAATATATGTAATAAAATATCTCACTATTTGTTACTTTATGAATTAGTATAAATGTAGAAGTCCGGAGAGTGAGATTCCCGGTGAGATGAGTCCGGGAAACAGGGAAACATTGTCAATAAAGGTGAATTACAGGATGCTATTAGTTTTTTAACTAAATTAATTTATTTAACAAAATAATAGCAACAATTATTTTATAAGCAATAATTACGGACTAGTCCCGTTGGCGTCATGTATCTTTTATCAGGAGAGTTTTCAATGTGGATGAGTGTTTCAGTCTAATAATTATTGCTTATAAAATAATTGTTACCCTTTGTGCTATGCCTAAAAAATCTCGCTTAAACATTAGTTTACCAAAAAAATAATAAAATAATAGCACCCTGTAAGGCACCTTTATTGACAATGTTTCCCTGTTTTGTTGACTCCTCCCACCTTTCTCGCCCCCTTCCCCCACACCTAAATCACCCCACCCACTACCGCCACCTAATAAAATCTAATCTTTCTGTATTTGTATAATTCTTAAGTTAGTTTTAAGATAGCTAGTTAATGACACGTTGTGTCGAAACCAGTAGCAAAGTAAACTAAATTTAAATCAAACAAAAATGAAATCAAACACAAACCAAAAACAACAACAAAAACTCCAACAAAAAAAAACATGTAAAAGATCCCTTTGTTCTAATCTTTATCATTATGTGTATATATGTACCTACCTAGTACTTTTAAACTAGAATGCTACCCAAGCAGCAGTTAATCTTATGTTTAATTGGATATTTTATTTTATTCTATTTCTTCTCTTTGTAATTCATAATTATAAAAAATATGTTAGTAGGCTAAGGCACCAGTTAAAAGTACATATACCTATTATTTCATTATTATTTTAATACTATACTTATCAAACAACTTATCAAAATGTTAATACTCATCCTAATTTGACTGTCCTAAAACGGGAATCCTCCTAGTTGGGCAGTCAAAACATTTCTTAAATAATGTACCTATATATATATATTTTTTTTGTATTGTAGTCCCACAAAGCTGTGACAATCAGCTTGTCTGTAGGTTCTACCATTTAATGTTATAACATAATACACATTAGCTTAAGTTTAAATATTAATACCAAATATAATGTTTAGGATAGATAAACGTTTTGTTCATTTATTAACCACTTTTTTGTCAGTTTAGAGCAAGGTTCCTCATTATTTTTCAAGTTAAAGTTTTCGTTAAATTTGTTATAAATCACAGGTATCAAATAGTCAAGTGTTCTGCTACCATACTTATTTGATATTAGTGGAATTTTTAGGCCTTTTTTTTCAGTAAATCTTGTTTTGTGACTATGCACCAATGGCTTTTTGTACGCATTTTCTCCCGCATTATCCATAATTATAATAAACCAGAGAAGCCCTTTAATTGGGAGTAGGCCCTCAGAGCCATACAGTAATTTTAAGTTGTTTCTTTGTTTGTAAATGCTAGGTTTAACAATTTTTTTTAATTATAGCAGTTTGTAGATTTTGAATGTATTTAATATTAATATTACTCGAGTGTCCCCAAGTTCGAATTCCATATCTAAGTATTGATTCGACCATAGAATGATATATAAGTTTGAGAGTACATCGAGGCAATACAAATATTAATTTATAAAAATTACTCGCCAAACATCGGAGCTGGTTACAAATTTTGATCACACTTTTGTCCCATTTAAAGTTATTGTCTACGATTATGCCAAGGTAAGTATTAAGTATATTGGTTTGCAAAATCAATTTTTTCACAGCAGCAAATATTATCCATTTTTTTATGTATACAATCAAAATTATGTGCAGTTATTTTAGGTAAGTTCCACATTTTCAAGCTTGGTGATCTTATATACATGCATTTAGTTTTTTTGACATTAATAATTAATCCTACATCATGAGACCATTTAAGTAGCTCGTTAAAGTCAATTTGTAATTCTTGAATAGCTATTTCAGGGTTTTCATTAGAGACAACTAGTGCAGTATCATCAGCAAAAATAAATCTACGGGCTATTTTAAAAAGTTTAGACATGGCAATTACATATATAATGTATAATTTTGGTCCTAAAATTGACCCTTGTGGCACCCCTGATTTAATAAATCTAAAATTACTCATTACATTCAAAATCTTTACATACATTTTTCTATTTGTTAAATAGTTTTTGAAAAATGATAGGAGTTTACCACGGATTCCTATGATTTCGAGTACCTTGATTAATTGTGTATGGCTGAGTGTATCGAAAGCTTTTGAGAAATCAATAAATAATACTAGTACATGTTTTTTTGAGTTAAGCTCTGAATTTATATAATTGGAAAATTTTCGAGCAGTTTATCACAGCTTTTTTCATCATAAATGTATAATCTTTTACTAAATAAAAAAAATAAAAAAAAGTAACAAATGTATATTGGAAAATTAAACTCAATAAAAATAACGTTGTATCCCTGAATTTCGTAAGGAAATTGTATATTAGTTTATTTTCACAATTATTTTTTTACGTATTTCTTGAAATGATGATGATATAATTGTGTTTTAGTACCTACCTACCTACCAGCGGCGTGCATAACTCTATGACGAAAGGTAGTAAGTAGTATGAGGTTTTGTAAGTTCAGGTATGAATTATTGTGCATTGAATTTTTGAATTATGATTTCCATCATGGGGTAATTATTACAAACGAGTAACTCCGAAATAAGCGTCTTCGAGTTACACACAAAACTATACAATTATTTCCTAGCCCAAGTATGTCACAAACATAAAATATGTGTTTGTAGCATACATGCACACTCATAACTTAAAAAGCTGATTTTGGAGTTAAAATTAAATTTAACTGGAATAAAATCTTTTTAATAACGTTTGAACCATAAACATCAATGTAATTTATCATTGAAGAAGAAGATAATGCTAATAAATATAAACGAAACATTAAACATACAAATTAATAATTAAAGATAAGTTGATTCTGAATATGAAATATGAGATCGACAATAATACCCAATGGCCGAGTGGTTAAAGGCGTTGTCCCGGTAAGACAGAGATCCTGGGTATATCCTGGGTTCGATTCCCAGTTGAGAGTGTTTCCTTTATATATTTCTATGTCATGTTCTGGTTAATGTTTCTTTTACATTTGTTAGATATAGATTATTTATAACTTGAAAAACGCAGGCCGCTGGTATAATGTACTTTATATTATCTGCCTGTACAAAATGTAAAAAAATAAAATAATATTTGTACATTGGTACAAACGTATTGTATATTTGTAAAACGCCCTTGATGTGATTTTGCACTTAAACTGCGCTATACAAATCATCCAAATATTACGATTATTAATTATCTCTAAATAGTATAAAACAAAGTCGCTATCCGCGTCTGTCTGTTTGTGCGCTTAGTTCTTCTAAACTACGCAACGGATTTTTATAAGGTTTTCACATAGACATATGAATATTAGTAGACCTGCCCTAAGTGATTAAAAGCGTATTATCCCCACTCCCCATACCGGTTCCATTGGAGCCGGCTGGGCTCGCGTATGGCCTCAAGTGAAATTTGAAAACGTGACGTCATCATTCTTGTGCGAACTATGGTCGAGGCATCATCTGTTCATTTTACGAAATAACACGGCAAAATGTTGACTTGTGATATGAAAACTTGTAAAAATAGATGTGAAAAAGAGAATAAACCCAATTGTCGTATTACATTCCATAAGTAAGCATTATTTTACTTTATTTTAAGCTTATTCACACCGTATTATATGGATCAGTTTTAGAAACATATACTATCACATCACAATGTAGCGATTCTCAAGTGTGCTCATCGTTGTTTACTGGGGTAAGTAAATTATGAAACATTTGTAAAAGTGTCTTATCTAAATACTCTGAAACTAACTACGACTCTGCAAACAGAAGAAATTTACTTTGCCGAATTTGGACTTCGCAAATTAGTTCATAACGTGGCGAGTAATTTGCGCTCCCATGTAAAAATGTCTATTCATTCAAAAGCAGATTTTACTTTTAAGAACTAAATGGTGATATTATAATGCGAGATGCCTATTTACTGTCAGATTGATTTATTGACGAATCACAGTCAGCTTAACCCCCTTCGTTCTTCAACAGTTGATTTTACCCCTCGCCATTATCTTCTCGTCTATTAATTCCTATGTCTGTGGGTTTTCACCATTGATGTAATTAGACAATGGTTTTCACTATTTTTTTGGAGAATTTCTTCCTGAAAATTTCTTTTTCTTTACACGTATATTATATTTAGAGAAAGTAGAGAAAAGTCGATGTTTTGTAATCAAGTAATACTTTCTGGCGCTTACATTGCTAATGCCAACGCTGTATACGCTTGTACTACGGAATTGTATATCTTAAAAAGCCAGCGATGTTATTTATCTCCTAAGGATAATCCCCAGCAACGCCGGGTAACGTCAGCTAGTGTTCTATAAATAAGTCAAGATTATAATATGAAATGAATTTCGAAGACATTTTAAGAAAAAAAAATTATAACTAGCAAGAATATTTGAAAAACTAATAAGTCTGCTTAAAATTTATAACAGATTGTAAAATATGCAAATTTTTCTAACACTCCCTTCGGCTTTGTATGTAGTTTATGACTTGTATAAGACAGGTTTCTTTCTGTCAGGTTTTGAGTTTCGCGGGTCATATTATAACAGGATATCGCCTATTAAATATTATTACGGCTTTCCGTCGGCTTCTACCTGTTGACTGATTGTCGTATCAATTGACGTTTCCTCTGTAAACTGAATACAAGTATGATCAATATAATAATTGATTAATTACGTTGATTACTGCCTTGGTAGGTAATCGACTTGCAAACTTAATACGCTAAATTCATCTGCCTCTGCTATCGATCTACGTTTGTAGATAGATGTTTCCTCTATAAACCGAATACACTATAGAACGCCATAATAATTGATTAATTACCTTGATTACTTGAATGGAAGTAGGTACTTAATCAACTATTAATGTGTCTGCAGATCAAACATCAGACAATATTTTATCAAAAGATGTTTCCTCTATAAATCAGGGTTGGAAAAAACCCTGGATTTATCAAAGATGATTTGACCAGTGGGTTTTATCGTTTTTTTCAGGCTTTAAGCGATGCTATGCGAATTAATGAAAAATCATGCTAAAAAGCTCATGATTGTTTAAAACCCAATGTAAATTGGGTACTATTATTGAGAATAATAAATAAAAAGCACAATTGGGATTTTTTTAGGGATGTTTATTTTTACATAAATCATAACAGGCTGGAATTTCAACCTTATCGCCATATCCGTAAGAAGTGCGTGATTCCGCCCAATTGCGAATCTAAAATATTGAAGTAATTGTCGAGATAAATATATTTAGGTTCCTGTTACCCAGACCAGAAGGTCATACTTGCAAAGTTGTTTTACACTCTCTTTATTTTACTTCAGGGATATATTTTATTTTTCATTACCTAAAATCACTCATACTTACTAGGTACTACATTATAATAGTACGTAAGTATATAAAAATGAAATAAAGTATGGTTTGATTACTCATATTGCGAATTTTATTATTATTATTTTATTAAGAAGAATGCCTTTTTTATTTTAAAACCCACCCGAGGGTTTTTCAAGTGGGTTTTTTGGACCGAGAAAAATAATGCCAACCCTGCTATAAATCCCCATAAATACCCTATGAAATCAAACATACTGAATTTGGCTAATTTTGTGATTATTTAAAAAATATCAAAAACCTCGTAGAAAAATAAATTATTCGAAAACAAAACATAGTTACAGCGCTGCAGTAGTGCGGTAGCGCAAACAGCATTCTGTTTGGTTTATTATGATGATTTGCAATCATTGGTTTATGACGTCTACTTGTATTTGAGCATCGTTCAAAGGTATACATTTTCACACATTTGAATGTGCCTAATTTTTGTATACACGGTGTCCGGAAACTCGTACTAAAAGCGAGAAACTGGTGAATCTACTTCACTTGGAAGCAATGTTGTGGTACAAGTATTTTTTAAATGTGAGCTTTTATTTTCAAGTGAATCGAGTCCGAAGTTAGAATTTTTATGGTAAAATTTATTAAAAAATCGGTTGCTAATGGATTAATATTAGCTGAGTAATGTCTTCTAAAATAAGTAGTAGCGTAGACCCGCTTCCAAAAGTTTTTTTACCACGTTTAAGTTGTCAAAAATAATTTTTTTGTGGTCTCTGTGATGTGATGTAGATTCACCAGATCCCGCTTGTACTACGAGTTTCCGGACACCGTGTATAAACCGCATGGGCGTGTATATCGTAAATAAAATAAAATAAACATCAGATAGTCGGCGCCAAGTCATCGAGAAGGTATTATAAATCATCACTCAACCAATCTCACCTCAAGCCCAATTTGGTCAAGTACCAACAAAAAACCGATTGAGAATTCTGACAGTCAGACGAGGCCGGCACCACCGGACTGCCAAATTAACAAAACACCGGATTTGTTGTGTCGGGTCTCTCTGTAACTCTGTACAACTCTGTACAACTCTGTAACTGTGTAACTCTATAGGTACTGTGTAACTCTGAATGCCGGTCGCGTTGTTGTTCCGGGAACATTAGCATGCGCTGCAGTGAGTTTCTTACCTCCCTTATTAGTGAGGGTTGAGTGACCGTCGAATAATCGATCTGTAATCTGTATCGATGGAACTATAAATACTTTTTACATTTCGTTGAGAACAGATCTGGTATTGTGGATGATAATCCTCAGATCATAATGGACACTATATATGTTCATGTATGCTTTTCTACAAATTTTTAAGTACAATTAGCAATGGATGGGTCACGACTTATTTTATTAAGAGCTTTAGCCAGAGTACCGGTACGGCTCAAAGAGTTAACTCAATTGAAGACGGCTCAATTGAACGGAAGCCGTGAGCTCAGAGCGTATGAGAAATGAGAATACTGTGCTCGCACCATACGACTCCCCGATACGGCTCCCCCGATACGGCTCCCCCGATACGGCTCCCCCGATACGGCTCCCCCGATACGGCTCCCGGCTCCCAGTGTAAGTGTACGAACGATCGTAAGACTCTTGGTACCGGTACGCCGCTCATATGTCAGATTGATGTAGGACTGTTAGACGCTGTTCACGTCTCTGCGTATGTAATAACTTACTATAAATGCTTTAATTAAATACTGGGAAAAAAACATACATATTGACCTTTTATAAGCTTAGAAAAAAAAGTATCAGGCGTATAAAAAAATGCTTTGAAGTGTAAAATCTCCTACTTACGAACCCCTTTTCGGATATGGTTTTATTGTATGATGTGGCAAATTAAGTTCTTTAGATTATGATCGGAAAACATTTTAATATTTGTGCCTAAAGTTCACAAAATAAAATTAAACTGCATTTTGGTGATGTTTCTTTTGTGAGAAGGAATTTCAAAAGTATTGCCTTCTGCGTAAGGAGTGCGTGATTTCTCCCGATTCCGAAAGTTACACGCCGAGTTCATCACCTCAATAGCATTTTAAAGTAACAACTTTTGTTCACTGTAGTGAACATTCCGAAAAAAAGCTTGTTCAAAATATTCTTATATTTTGTGGGATTTATTTCTTTCAATAATGATAATTTATACTTAAGAGATTTCTAGTTTGATATATGATTTTATTCGAATAAAAACGAGAAATCTATTTTTACTCTTTCGTCCAAAATAAAAGATGATGCATTTTTGTAATTATTAGTAATAAAAATAGATAACTACTTATTATTAATAACTGTTAATTTATATCTAATTTAACGTTATACATTTGCCATTCACAGTAGTGTACATTTGAACTAAGATGCTGAATTAGGTAACTTTGGAAATGTTCACTGTTTTTCTGAAAATCAGAAAATACATTTTGGTATGATTTGAAATTTTCACAACCAAAAGTATTATAGTGATTTGTTTTTGGGGTATTGTGCCGTGTTGCGCTACCTCCTTCTTTAGACAACGTTTCGGACAGCATTAAAGTGTCCATAATCAGGGCAGATGGGTCATTATATGAAAAAAAGTAGCCCAAAAGTGCCCAAAATGTAAAAAAGCAGTAATACCCATTGGCAGCACTATCAGAGGAATATTTTAAATGGAAATATCGATTTACCAAAGCAAATACGTAACGCATTATCAAATTGGCCATATTTCGAAGCAATTCAAATGAGATTGGGTCAATGACATGGCAAAGATCATCTGTGAAACTCGAAGTTATCAACTAAACGCGAAATGCAAAAATGACCTTTTTTTGTGGATTGGAACAAAGTGGTGCCAATGTAAAAAAATCTTGCTTGAATATTTATGTAATTAAATATTTTAACCCGAGTAGTATACGGCCCTTCTCATCGTATAATATCATCTTCTCATCGATCTTTATAAGTAAGACTGTTGTTGTATCGAGGGTTAGCGTGCAGACCCAACGAAATCATTTAATTGACTTAATCATTTCTCTTCTTCTTCGAATATTACTTTAAGCCGATGAACACAGTTCTCACATAATTACGTCATTATAAATTAAAATGACTTATTCCGTGCATTCTTTCGATGCATGGTAAAAATACCTCCGTTTGGTGACACGCCAATTAAAACAATAGCGATCCCGGGTAATTAGTAGGTATTATCATGGTTATTTGTAAACGTCGCGTGTGCTTAATTATGCTATGTGAACAGTTCACTTTGAAAGAAGGAATATATTAAATTGTATCACATTTACTTGTGACAATTTAAAAATTTATTTGTTAGAAAACAGTTGCTTCTTTGCAATTTCTCAACTCTTCTCTTAACTAAGAAACAAACACATTTGGGTAATAACTAGCTGACGCGTACCTGGCGTTGCTCAGGGACTTGAACATGGTTTGGGGTAGAGTTTTGAGGTTTTGAGGCCTTTTTAAGATATAATAATCATCTGATTAGTACAGATCATACTTACTGTTATATCTCTGTTTTACTTGCAGATTTCTGTGTTGGGAACTCTTTGATAAAGTAAAAGGTTCTTTACTATAATTGCGTTTATTTACGTTACAATAAATAAGTCTGGATTCAGCTACACTGTTCATTACCCGAGGGTTGGTAATTCTCTGTTTCTAAAAGCTCGTTGTCTGGCAATACTATCCAACAGGCAATTGCTACACTCTAGTGACCTCTGTCGGACTCTGGAGTCTGGAGTAAGCTTTATGACTGGTGCCATCTATCGCTTAAAAACCCAACTTATTACCAAACATCACACTTACTGTCACTACTGAATCACTAGAAATAAACAAAGCTGTAAAAACCAAAAGTCCTATTCTCAATAATCAATTAAACAATATTAGGTTTGTTTCCAATAAACCCTTAAAAAACTCCAAGTTCTCTTTATCACCATGTCAGTTGATGCTATGCTTCTCCAGATATATTATTATAATCCATTAGCCTACATAATTATCTTTCATTTCTTCTACATAATTATCTTTTCGTTTTCTCATGTCTTTTGTACTTGTGTAAATGTATTGTATGCTTTCTCTGTGTTTGTTATATTTATATCATGTTGTATCCCTCACATATTTTTTTATATTTAAGCTCACACTTTGTACTTCTTGTTTAGTAATAATTTGTACCCTGAAGATACTTGAGTAAAGCGAAACCGGTCGGTTCTAAAACTTATTAAAAATTCGTGGTTTTAAAACAAAAAGTATTTTATTTTATTACATTATTTTTATGTATCTTTTAAGGTTTAGCCAACGTTAGCAATTTTCTATCCTTATCTCTGGCTTTCACCATTGAAGTAATAATCATGTATTGTTTCATAGTGCTTTCACACAAACGAAGTATTGAATTCCGTAAGTCTAAACTTAAACTTTAGGGTGCACAGTTTACACCCGCGCTGTGCAAGCGAGTTCCCTACAGAGCATCGGACATTATTATATATATAATCCCCTTCAGGGAAAAAATCTCTAAATGATAGTGAAATCTCTATCAAAATCTGTAGCGTAGTTTAGAACTAAGGGCACAAACGATAGACGCGGATAGCGACTTTGTTCTATACTGTTGAGAGATTAAAGAAGGTATGTTTTACTTAGCACATAATAATCATAGTAATTAATAATAATGATGTCGCTATTCCAAATTCCTGTAATATTCAAAAATCTGTTTATGAAAAATAAGAAAATACACAGATTTAGGAAATGAGATAAAAAGAATTTGGCTTTTTCAGACTGTAAAAATATTACCATTTGTTATTTCGGCTACTGGCATTATACCTAGCTCTCTCATTAAAAATTTAGGCGTATTAGATCTATCAAAAAATTTATATATTAAAATGCAAAAATCAGTCATTTTAAATAAATGTAGGATTACGAAAGATTTTTTAAATATTTATGTTGAGAGATCAGTAGGATTTATAGGTCCTGTTAGGAGTTCTACCGAGCCGAACCCTCTGATATGAAAATATCTGGAGTCGGTGAATTATTTTCCCATTTGATCTCTGGTGAGTTGACGTGTTGTTCTTGTATTGTTTTGTATTTATTTTGCTGATACTATATTTGCACTTGTATAATGTTGATTGACTAGATGATCTTATGTGGAAGGGTTTAGTTTTTCCTATGGGGAAGGTTTAACCCGGACATAAAATCGGAAATAATGATACTAACCGTAAGACCTCGTGATTTGAGTCTGAATCATAGACATATGAATATTAGTAGACCTGCCCTAAGTGATTAAAAGCGTATTATCCCCACTCCCCATACCGGTTCCATTGGAGCCGGCTGGGCTCGCGTATGGCCTCAAGTGAAATTTGAAAACGTGACGTCATCATTATTGTGCGAACTATGGTCGAGGCATCATCGGTTCATTTTACGAAATAACACGGCAAAATGTTGACTTGTGATATGAAAACTTGTAAAAATAGATGTGAAAAAGAGAATAAACCCAATTGTCGTATTACATTCCATAAGTAAGCATTATTTTACTTTATTTTAAGCTTATTCACACCGTATTATATGGATCAGCTTTAGAAACATATACTATCACATCACAATGTAGCGATTCTCAAGTGTGCTCATCGTTGTTTACTGGGGTAAGTAAATTTTGAAACATTTGTAAAAGTGTCTTAACTAAATACTCTGAAACTAACTACGACTCTGCAAACAGAAGAAATTTACTTTGCCGAATTTGGACTTCGCAAATTAGTTCATAACGTGGCGAGTAATTTGCGCTCCCATGTAAAAATGTCTATTCATTCAAAAGCAGATTTTACTTTTAAGAACTAAATGGTGATATTATAATGCGAGATGCCTATTTACTGTCAGATTGATTTATTGACGAATCACAGTCAGCTTAACCCCCTTCGTTCTTCAACAGTTGATTTTACCCCTCGCCATTATCTTCTCGTCTATTAATTCCTATGTCTGTGGTCTGAATCTATTAGAAGTCTCGCCATGTATCGTCTTTGATCCTATATGTCAAAATCTGTCAAAACTTGGGAACCGTGGACCAATAAATTTTGACATATTGTCGCGTTTTATTCAGCACATGGTGACATAACAACAGTTCCGCGATACCCGTATAAAACATCCCTATCTTGAAAACTTGTAGAGTTGTGAGGTAGGAGGTGTGAACTAGTGTTGGCACATCCGAAGTATCGCCGCTCCCAAGCGGGTCACGAGTCACGACATATCCTCACAGTCTCAATGCAGTCGTAAAGATAAATCAGTTCTAACCCATTGCCTATTGCAACCATCCAACCAACGGTTGTTCGCTATTTGAGAAAGGGCACGTCTGTGAAATTGCTGAACAGGGGTCCCAAAGCTCTCTAAATAAGTGAGAATTACTTGCAAAATCAGAATTACTTTGACTTTCCTGCGGTATGTTTCCTTGACTGATAATAGAAATACCCAGCTCATACGCATGGAGTCATGGAATAGCGAAAAAATAGATTTAATAAAAGATATATATTTTGATTTAGAAGAAAAGCTGTGCAAATGCCATCTGTAAATTGTGCATTTGGGAGATCGTTCGAACTGATGGATATTATACGGAAAAGGATTGTGATTTTAGAATCGAACCATAAAATAAACAAGACAAAAGAGAGACTCGAAGTTTCCTTTGGCGGTAACAAACCGTGATTTGCAAATATATAAAAACTAGTTGACGTGTATAAATACGTGACGTGGGGACTTATAAATGGTTTGGGGTAAAGTTATAAGGTGGTGAGGTCGTTTTACGATGTACAATTCCTTACTAAATTATTTCGATGTATATCATAAGGTTTAGCCAGCGTTACAGACTTGGTTACAAAACATCGACTTTTCTCTACTTTCTGTAAATATAATATGCATGTATCATATATATATACAAAAAATCCGGAAGAAATTCTCTAAATGATAGTTAAAACTCTTATCAAAATCCGTTTGGCAGTTTAGAAGAATTAAGCGCACAGACTGATTTTTTTTATACTATTTAGAGATTTTTTTTTAAAAAGAAAGAAACATTCCCGGGTCACGAATAACCCAACAATGTTTGTAAATCTCCTACTACCACCACAGAAAGCCGAAAATGTTGCTTGTGTTGTGATGGAGGACTTAGCCAGCCGAGGAATCGAACACGCGACGCTCGGGTGAGACCCAAGCGCTATGCCCACTCAACCACTGACCGGTCTTTATCTTTTAACAGTGTCTTTATCGAAGATGTACATTAAAGTTGAAAGAGATTTATCATACCAGTATATTTTTGTTCCAAGATGTGCCCTGTTTATGAGATTGGTGTTTAATTGTATTAATTTGTATATTTTTAGTTTATTAGGAAAACAAATAGTTAAACATATTTTATAAAAAAACAACATGTTATATGAACCAGTGATGTTTCCAAGCTAATTATCTGAAATTGGATTACACTGCAGCAGTTAATATACTACATAAATGTCGGTCCTACCCGATCCGCATTTGGCGAGGTTGTTAGCGCGGTTGACTCCAGTCCCTGGGAAGAAATGTACAATCCTCAGTCAAACACGAAGAGCAACAAGTTATAGTTTCCGCAATATAAATTAAATTGCGATATTTAGGTAAAATGAACAAAGTTTGGTACCACTTCAGTATTATTTACTATTAGCAGTGTCACCGCTGTACTTGTTGCTTTCTACTCCTCCACCTTCCGGAGCCGTTACAAGTAACAAGTTACAGGTAAAGGTAACGGAGGATGTTAATATTATTTCATAGGGACAGGTTGAGATAGTACATATACAATAATTGTTACAATAATTTTATGAATAAAACAGATCGGACTATGACGGCCGGCATAGTCCAGTGGTAACGCATTGGACTGCCATTCCGAAGGTCGCGGGTTCGAACCCGGCGTGCGCAAATAAATTTTATTTGATTAATTTGTGTTATTTCACAATTAATTAATTAAAATAATATATAGTATATTTGCGGCACGTTCCAGAGTGGAAGATACTACCAGTATCGCCCTGGTGTAAGACCACCATTCAGAATTGAAACGTTGCTCCAAATGGCTTTAGCCGTGTTTAGTGACTAGATCTGAATAGCCAGGTACTTCCCCACCTTCCTATTTCCCTTCCCCACTTACCTCCAGCCTCACAACATCCCCCAATTGGGGATGCCATAGTCTCACTGGCTCCAAACGGGAGTAGTTGGGACTCTTATGAGGTATTCACTATAAAAAAAAAAAATAAAAAAAAGATCGCGTACGCTAGAGGAGATTTAGGGCTAAACCGACGGCTAGACCGCTGGAGACAGAATAAATTATTTGCCGCGCGAGGTATCGCGCGCAGGCTTACAGTGATACCAGTCTCACATGAATTTAGGTAAAAGTAATGTTGTCATTATTTTCGGGAGATGTAAACTCCCTATAATTTACCCTATACTCCGAAGATTCTTCACCGATTGATTTGAAATTTTGACACAACATTGCATTAGAATAAGCGTGTTTTATACCTATTTTATAAAGACGTCACCTATAATAATAATAATTGGATGACTTGTATAGCGCCGTTTTTGTGCAAAATCACCTCAAGGGCGCTGTACAAACTTATAATACATTTCTACAGTGATCTATGTTATTACTTAACTATTTATGGAGATAATATACAGTACAATACTTACCTGGTAGGTCACTTGAGATTAACACTTAATTAACATTATCTAATTGTTTATTGGCGAAATTTCGATACAGGATTTAGGACATAATTGGAAAATTGAATATACCTGGACTTTCTCTTAGGAATGGTATATTTAATTTAAGGGTACGACAGCTTAAAAAGGTAAGTTTTTAGTTTAGACCTGAATTCTGTTGGACTTGTTATGGATCTTAGTTCCGGAGGGAGTTTGTTCCAAGCCTTCGGCCCAGATACTCCGATAAGCGCGATCACCTAACTTAGTATTTGGCTTGCGCTTAGGTTCCATCAGTCTGCCTACATGTAAAAACATTTTTTTAAACAGTGCCATCTGTTAGACAACCACGTTTTTTGAAAAACAGCGCCATGTGTTAGACGTAAAAGAAACACGCGCTATTATTTCTATATCTACACAGAGAGATTGAGCCATAGCAGAGCGTGTACAGATAATGTTCATATAAATTCGTACGCTTATGTCATATGAACCAAAATAAATTTATAGAGCAGAATTTGTTCTCACTTACAAGGGACCTTCCCACACTATACAAAAGTCAGATCGTTAGCAACTTGCGATTAGGTCATTATTCTTTGTCCTGATTCTACGAGATAAAAATACAGCAAAAGCACGAGAGAGATAATGACGGTGTTTGCAATAATTGCTCAATCATTAAACCATCACGTTTTGGAGATGTGACAACAGACGTTCCATCATCCAATTCTCATGACGGTAGATCATGATAAGATGATGTCGAATTCAAGATAGTTTCATTATGTGATACTAAAAAAATACATTTAATTTTACAGTACAGTAAAATCTCTAAAATCCGAACGAATAAAAAACCGAGCCTTATGAAAACAAAACTAAATATTACTATAAACCTGATTTTATGTCAATGACTCATAATGGAACTGTATGAAGTCGGAAATTACCAGGAGTACAGAGCACTGAGGAGTTATTAAGGATGTGATCGTGGATAACAGTTGACAGGTAACGGCACTGCCCATTCCAACTGCACCTTGCCAATGCAATTGCCAACCCGGTCCTGTTGGAATGTGCTTTTCTAGAAATATGTGGTAATAATACTATTCCGGATTTTAAGTGCAATATCAAGACACGGCATTAAAAGCATAGAAAAGCTACGGAGTGAGAGTAGGGAACTTGTTGTGGTGTAACTCAACGTGGACTGGTTCCAGTTTGTTGTACTTTTTGGTGCTTCTGGTAAAAATTTTATGAGTAATATTCACTTGTCAAAGAAGTCCATTCATTTATACTGTTAAGGCGAAGCTTAAGCCAAATCACTATGTTGATTAATCTTTATAACGAATTGGTGCACATTATGAATACCAAAAAATATGCTTTAGATAAATTGAAGGTTTTCCTATCGTTTTGCTTGAGTAGAATGCAAATAAAAAAATAAATTACTCGTTAAAAAATATAAATGTAAACTACTAAAAAAATATTTTTATTATAGCTAAGATTGTCTGTGACATTTTCTTTTGATTAACTATTTTGCTTTCTTACAAAATTGTTTACAAAATAAATAAAAACCAGTTTGTGCTTAAAATCGAACGTTTTTAGACTCTGTTTGTCAAGCGATTTTAATGCCTATAACCTACGATATAAGGTATACCAAGAATATACACTCTTAATGCTTTAGGTTAAATTATTTTATTCCTATCGTGTTAAAGTAGCAGTTCTGTGAACAATAGACCTCGAGTCCAAAAAATGATTTTTCCAATTTTCTTTTATTTAATAAATCAATACTAAAATGTCCTCTGAAATCATAAGATTTGTAAGTAGGTACTTAATACCTACCTAAAAGATTAAATTAAATTAAATTAAAAAATTATAAACCATAAAAAATTAATTGAATTTTTTTCATTTCTAATCAGGAATTACGCAATTTGTTCAAAGAAACGTCACAATCTCAATGATAATTCTTTTTCAAATTGTCTTCATGCAGGTAGGTACCATAACATTGAAAATCTGAGTCAAAGTAAAGCTTGTTTGAATTTTTTTTTATATTAACTCCACACAGGAGGCCCTGAAGAAAATAATTTCCCTCAGGGCCTATGTCATCTTTGGGGATGCTGTGTGGAGAGTCTTATTGTGGAGAGGAAGGAGTGAACATGGGTCTTGAAGAGTCCCATGTTGTAGGAGGGAAGAAACACAGAGGCCGGCAGTTCGTTCCACAGCCGAGCTGTTGAACTTAAGAACGAATCGTAGAAGCGACCCGTTCTCATGTAACAAATGTCAACCGTGTACAAACGTTGGGCGCGCGTTTGGCGTGTATCCCGACTACGCACCGGTGCCGAAGGGATCAATGACGCTAGTTCCTCAGAGCATCTTCCATTGTAATACCGATAGAACAAGGACAGCATACCTACCTGACGCCTGTGCTCTAAAGATTGCAGTCCGTTTGTTAAGATAGGGGAATCTATCAAACGGACCGCCCGTTTTTGCACAGAGTCAAGGGTTTTTTTTAGGTATTTTGGGGCTCCGGACCAGAGATGGCTGCCGAATTCGACAATAGGGTGCACTTGCGATTTGTACAGGGTCAGCAGTTGTGTACTATTAAAGTATCTGTGGGCCCTGTACAGTACGCCCTGCAATAATAAAGTATTGTACTAATAAAGTGGATGTAATAATAAAGTGGATGCAGAAAATTCCGAAACCGGAAATGAACCACACAAACAAATTTACAGACAGACGAAATGCCAAACGTTCTAGTTAAAACAGGACTTACTATTCTTGCAAATGGTAATTTTTTTCACAAATTCAGATATTATAATATTTTTTGTTGTTGTTGATAATGGCTCAACTGCCCTTATTCCCAAATTGGTGTATGTTGTGGAGAAAGAGGATGGTTGTGAGTAACTGGCTATTCAGATCTAGTCACTAAATAAGGCTGAAGTCTTCACCAGAGCGATCCCGATGGTATTTCACGTAAAAATAATTCACTATTTTCGAGAAATCAATATTCGTAAAACGTTAAAATGTTATAGACTAGCTTTTGATAATTAAAATTATTTTTTTGCTTGTAATAAAATTACGATAATAGCTAAATAGCAAGAGCCTATCAATAAACGTGTTTTAAAGTTTACACAACTGATAAACAACCATAAAAACGTTTGTTTATGAGTTGTGTGAAATTTAAAACACGTTTATTGGTCGGTCAGTGTATGGTGAATTTTCTATCGGTTCATGTTTTAAAACTCAAGTCAGATGATTTGAAATATGAACACGTAGGATAACCTGCACCTACAAGCTATGTTGTAGGATTAACTGTAAATAATGATTATTTTTGCGGTTAACTAATATCTACAACATCGTGAAAACATTCGAATGAGAAGGCATTGGAAATTGGAATTTGATGTATTACAAACTTTTAAAAATACATCCGATATAAAATAAATCGAATTTTGAATTTGTTTTCTAAATGAATGAATAATATGGAATCATGGAAGTAGAAATTAACCCACTTCCCTAAGTACGATTGAGCTGAAACTCGGGAGATGGACTCGCTGTCTATGACTCTGCATTCTATCAGCCTTTGGTGGCACTCCTGCACACACACGTGCGCACACGCATTTTTTTCTGAAATTGGATGGATTATATTTAAAAATTTACATAAGTTAATATACGTAATAAATTTCGGTGCTATCCAATTAGGATTCGGCTTAGGCGTTGACTCCAGCAGTTAAAGGGTCAGTCCTCGGGGAGGAAGATTCAATTCACAGTCAAACCAAATTATTATTTTTACTTTATTTAAGTTTTGAAAGACATTTTAAAAGTCCTCAGCAGTTTAAGAGCCAGTCCCTGGGGAGGAACTTTCAATCCTCAGTGAAATTAAAAATAAAGAGATGGCGCGCCTAATCGAATTATTCGAACGAATCGAAAATTGATAATAGATGTATTTTAGAACACGACTCGTTTGAAATAGAGCAAAAACTCTATCGACAAATGCTTTAGTTGCATTTAAAGATACACTGTGATTTTTTTCATACCTATGACATATTAAATAACAGAACAAAACTTTTTTTTCATAATTTTCAGACCTTACTTGGCGATTTCTTTTCTATCGAGGGAATTTCATATAATTACCGTTTCGGCACAACAAGTGTAAGTATAAATGTTTCAGACTTCAGGTAGTAATTTTTTTTTTTAAATAAGTAAAAAAAAAAACTTTACTCAATAACATCGAAAACTTCCATTTCAGAGCACGTTTCATAGGCGCCATTTTTTTCTGTCCCAGTAGCGCCTGGCGCCTAAATTATCGATTGAATTAATTATTTTTTGTAGATGTGATACCCCCCGCACGCACGAATATCTTCATTACTAAAGCAAAGATTAATTTGTTCAATGTATTCCTGGAACCAGTAGAGTTAGTTACTTGTAAGTTATTGTCAACCGGTTTTCGATAATGAATGAATGTTTCCTTTTTGAACTAGTGCCTAGGCGGTCTCCTGTAAATGATTGCTTTCTGAACTAATGTGGTATTTTCGCGCTGCAATTATAAATTTTGAATCAATGTTATAGCATATTTTGATCGTCTGTGAACCTAATGGTCTTGAAGAGACCCATGTTGTAAGAGGGAGGACACACATAAGCCGGCAAAACGAGTCGTAGAAAGACCCGTTTTCACGTGACAAATGAAAACTGATATAATTCGTTATCCTTGATGTTGGCAGTATCTCAATATCAAGGATAACTTTACAGACGACCAAAGGAGGAACTAACGAAGGAAACAAAACGCCAACGTCTGCAAGATAAGCTCTTTTTGTTGATCAAATCGAATTAGCCAGGCAACTTCCCAACCTTCTTCTTCCCATCAACAAGCGTGAAGGCGAAACAGCTGACTGTTTTTTTTAACTAAAAAGAGTAATAATATTATTGACTATACTTGAGAAAAAAATAAATTAAAATGGAGTAGTAGAAATTAAAACATTGAAAAAAATGTACATTTTGTTTCTAGTGATAGACATTCAAATTAATAGACCAGCCAATCAGGGAAAAGGAAATAAATCAAGGTGCGTATTTTACGGAAGTCCTGGATACACCAATGACCTCTTTTATGTGTTTTAACCACAGACATAGGAATTAATAGACGAGAAGATAATGGCGAGGGGTAAAATCAACTGTTGAAGAACGAAGGGAGTGAAGCTGACTGTGATTCGTCAATAAATCAATCTGACAGTAAATAGGCATCTCGCATTATAATATCACCATTTACTTCTTAAAAGTAAAATCTGCTTTTGAATGAATAGACATTTTTACATGGGAGCGCAAATTACTCGCCACGTTATGAACAAATTTGCGAAGTCCAAATTCGGCAAAAAAATTCGGTTCCATTTTCAGAGTCGAATATTTCGTTTAAGTATTAAGTTAAGACACTTTTATAAATGTTCATAATTTACTTCCCAGCAACCAACCAGCTTTGTGTTTCGCGTCCAGACGTTTCTCGATGTGATAGTAACAACTGATTCATATTATACGATGTGAATATGCTTAAAATAAAGTAAAATAATGCTTATATATGGAATGTAATACGACAATTGGGTTTATTCGCTTTTTCACATATATTTTTACAAGTTTTCATAGTACAAGTCAACATTTTGCCGTGTTATTTCGTAAAATGAACCGATGATGCCTCGACCATAGTTCGCACAAGAATGATGACGTCACGTTTTCAAATTTCACTTGAGGCCATACGCGAGTACAGCCGGCTCCAATGGAACCGGTATGGGGAGTGGGGATAATACGCTTTTAATCACTTAGGACAGGTCTACTAATATTCATATGTCTATGGTTTTAACATTAAAAATCAGATAGTCAAAAATGGTAATGTAAAGTAAAGTTACTGTGTTTTATTTAAAACGCTTAAATTACATACATCCACGCCAATTACAAAATCATTGCATGTTTCACATCCCGTCTTAGCGCCGCTGATAGCCGAACCCCTAATCAATATTCTAAGTGACCTGTTACATTATCAAAATATATGCTATTTCCTCACTCGTAGATTATAGACATGTACAGAAGGCAGTGAGATAAAATGCTGACTCACTATTTTGTAAAATTAATATTATAACCAAAAGTGTGACCATTTGTAGCTTAAATTTCAAATACAGAAATGTGTTTCATCATCATCATTATGAATTTTTCGTTTCAGTCAAATGGGTTGGCGATATTCTATGTCAGAAAACTGTAAGAGACAGAGCATGTGCTGAATGAGCTAGAACCAAAAGGAAGGTACTAAGTCAGTATCGATGTTGATTTCCATTCAAAGGCATTTCTAATGTGTATTATTTATTCAGTGTGTTTTTCTGTATATTCAATTTACTGTATTAACGACTAGAATCCGAGTTAGAATGTATCGTTTGATTGAGTGGGTAATTTATTTATTTTGTAAGAAACAAACAGCTTTTATATAATATACGAGATAAATATACAAGTTAACTGAAGTCAAGCCACAGAAGTTTCTTATGTTAAAGTGCATTAGAAATGAAGTTTTAGTATCTTAAAATTAATTTGGTGTTAAAGGAAGGGGAGAGGAAGAGGAAAATAGGAAGAGGATAGGAGAGGCTCCCGATACATTCCATACTCTCATATTAATAATCGATCGTACGCATTACTTCATATCGATATTTCTTTAGGTTATTACCAAAAATGTCAATGCTCTAAAATTTTGTATTGTATTGTGCACATATACGAGGAATTGGGGAAATTTTTCTAATGTTTGTTCTACACAAGGGTAGATAAAATAAATCAGATTGTCGGGTTGATCTAGACGGAATATGAAGATTTATTAAATTGGTAAGTTCTAGTGAGTCCAGACAATTATTTAGGATTTTAAATAATAAGATTTGATCAAAAATTAGACGTCGTGTTTGGAGGGAGTTAAAATTATGAAATTTAATACATTTGGTATAATTTGAGAAGTGTAAGTTTAGTTTATAATTTATGAGTTTAAATTTTTTTTTTTGATTTTTTTCTATTCTTTCGATATGGGCTTGGTATAAAGGAGTCCAGATCGGTGTACAGTGTTCCAGGTGCGGGCGAATATATGAGGTGTAAAGGGAATATAGAGTGTTTATGTTGTGGAAGGGTTTTGCTATGCGAATTATAAATGATGTCATCAGTGTGTTGGATAAAGTTTAATTTAACATCCAGTGTTACCCCAAGGTCCCTGATATATTTTACTTCATTGATGTGTGTGCCGTTTAGTTTGTATACAAAGGATATTTTATTTTTATTACGTGTAAATGTTAATTTATTGCATTTTGCGATGTTAATAACAAGTTTGTTTAATTCGCAATAGACAAAGAGACGATTCAGGTCCTCTTGAAGTTTAATGCAGTCGTTGATTGATTTAATAACTAAGTATATTTTTTTATCATCTGCATATGCTAGGTAATTAGCATGTAAAAAATATTTGTGAATATCGTATATATACACATTAAATAATAATGGGCATAAATGAGAACCTTGAGGTACACCGGAGGGCACAGATAAGAAGCTGGACTTTGTTCCCTCAACTAAGACACTTTGAAGTCTACTCCAAAGGTATGAAGTGAGCCACCTGAGTAAGTCACCATGGATGCCTAATTGTTTTAATTTTTGAATTAGAATGAAATGGTTTACCTTATCGAAGGCCTTAGATCTACTTGGTTTCTATTGTCTTTCTATTTCTATTTATTTCTATGTAGAATAACTGGATTGTTCTCACTTAGGTGAGAACATCTGTAAGTACCTATTACTAAAATACCTATTAATAAAGTTAGTAACCTAACCAACCCATTTTAGTAATAGGTACTGGTAAGTGATAACTTCACCACCGTTAAAGTTTTGCGTGAAAACGTCTTTCGTTCGTCGTTGGAGCACCTCAAGATCTACACGACGACGCACGAATAACTCATGTTACCTCTTCCGATGCTGAGTGACTATCTAACCCCCCCTCAAGGACACAAGCGCAGTAACAAGCAACGTAAAATAGTATATTTTTTGAAAATATATGCCACCTGGCGCCACAACCCTTGGGCCACGAGATATTTATAATAATATTTGGCGACAACAAAAGCCATCGCTAACTCCGGCGGGACCTTAGTATGGAAGTCTTTTTAAAAACGTTTTCACGTTAACAAATGAAACGCTGGAAAACAGTATTGTTTGTAAGTAAAAACACACAAATACTTACATTAATTTAATTTCACATTATCAATGGACTAACACAACTCATCTTCCACAATTCTACCATCATAATTTATTCATCCTCCCGATTTCAGCATTATACAATAATGAATAATGATGCATGAAAAACAGAACGGAATGAAGACAGCGGAATAAAAAAATGGCGTACATTGTACCTACCTAGATGAGGTATTATCCAACCTAATACGTGCCTAGTGCCTACCTTTCCCATTAGAATTTGAACATCTCGAAGCTGAGTTTTGCCGCCCAAAACCTGTTGTACTAAACATT
This sequence comes from Hesperophylax consimilis, assembly GCF_061612785.1. Lineage (NCBI taxonomy): Eukaryota > Metazoa > Arthropoda > Insecta > Trichoptera > Limnephilidae > Hesperophylax > Hesperophylax consimilis. Next base: position 8,539,931 of record NC_142857.1, read on the forward strand.
ATGTTTGTCTGAACTGAGCTTGAAATGGAAATAATTAGAATCGTATGAACTCGTCGAATCGTGGTGTCATTTCTGGAAATATTCATAACTAGCTGCTGTGTGCCCGGTGTTGCTTGGGGTTATAAATGATTCGGAGTAAAGTTTTGAGTTTGTGAATTATAGAATTCACCTGAAAACTGGGTGGATTCTTAAGATGGAAATAATATTTTTGTAAAGAATTATATAATACTTTTTCTTAGTATTTGTTTCACTTGATCGATTCCTTATTTTTTTTCTTTTTCTTTAATTATCGTGCCATGTCATATCATATTATTAAAAAAGCTACATTTATCTCATTGCAACGCAGAGATAATGTGTTAAGTCTTCCTCGAGCGTCCCCGTGAGTTCTGTGAAAGATTTTTACAAGTTCTGTTTTTTTATTTCTGTTCTGTCAAGTAACTAGCCTATAATGATATAATAACAGAACTTTCACAGAACCCGAAATGAACGTTGAAATTTGATGAATTCTCCGAAACAACCCGTCCTTAATATTACAATTTGAAGATTTACTCATTAATTTATTCAACTATAAAAAAACTATATTTTTTTTAATTTCACTCTGCAATTTATTTTATAAAAACGTGTAGTATAAAACCTACAACGAAGAAGATTAATTATTTGTCCTTGGATGTTGATATTTAATTAACTTAACAGGTATAATATTCACATTTTACAGGTGTTTCTTATAAACCGTTTATACATGAGGGGATAATAAGATGAAATATATCATTACACCTTACACGCAAGGTGATTACAGCTTAAATGTCACGTTTCTAATAAGTTCATATTATACTCGTAAATTTCATGTCGTTACTTATATAGTGTACTTATAAGTAACGACATTATCCACGCGTTATACGTCTGCGAATGATACAATTTCACGTTGTTTACGAGAACCAAATGGATAAGGAAGGATCCTTTTTGTTTTTAAACCTTTGCAGAATTTTAAATTTTAGCTCACATCGATTCGCCTTTAAAATGATTACCTACTGCCGAACTGAACCTCAACTTATAGGAAAGAAACGAAGCGCTGCAATTGCTTCGTTCCTTTCCCATAATTCGTGGTACGGTTCGCGTTTCGGTTCGCAAATGTATGCATACCATAATAACTTTTCACTCTACGTAAAGATAACATTACACTACTTACCAGCAAACAAATGTATTTCAGGAACTATTTACAAGTCACCCTAAGGAATATCTAAAGAAAAAAATGATGTTACTCGGTGACTCTTCTGATTAATTTTCTATGTGTTATTATGTATTATACTTCTCATATTCATAAATATGAGCAGGTTTGCTTTTTATATTTAAATTTAAATGTCTTAGGGCCACAAAAGTAAGAAGCTACATCCATGTAAAAAAATTACTGATAAAAAATGTTTCTAATTTATTAAGAATCTTCAAATTATTCATAATCCGGTTAAAACGGGATTGCAGGCCCTTAACGAATGAATTAATAGGATTCCTAATAAACTACATGGTAAAATACCAATGTATTGTCATGATGTCGGAACACGTGTCCATAAAAAATTTTCATCAAGACAAACGCAGGTGCACGAATACGTGTTCCGATATTATTACGAAATTACTAAAAGTTTATCAGGAAATGGCCTACAATCCCGTTTTTAATCGGATTACCAACAATTTGAAGAGATTCTTAATAAATTAGCAATACTCATTTTTCTCCGTGCATGCTTAAAGCCTTACTAATAAACGTCTTTTTAAATTTTACACAACTCCAAACAACATAACATTTACACAATGCAAACTTTTAACATATGTATTATTATTACTAAATTTAAATAAAAATAACGGTTTTTAATTTAAAAACATTTCTGCCGTATAATTATTACTATGCATGACAGCTGTTTCGCTTTCCGAAGGCAATATCGAATATTGAGATTATGTTTATTTGTTTTCTTAATATCCACACGTTTTTTTAGATATCAAAATATTTAAAACCGTTGCTCTTTTCTTTGACATAAATTAACCACAAAAATATATAGCGAGTCGCTTGAACCACTGGGAGATTGGCCTTCAAAAGCACGTGCTTGCTCTTAACTCTGTCGGCATCTCATCCTATGGTTATACTTCTCAACCAAACATCAAACCAACAACTTCTGTGATCCACCACTGATATCAAGTAACTAGCGATGGGTCATGATTCATTTTATTAAGAGCGGGAGTCACGGTAACAACTAAATATTTTCGTACGGCTCAAAGAGTCGACTCAATTGAACGACGGCTCAAACCGTGGCTCAGAGTGTATGAGCAATGAGAATACTGTGCTCGCCCGATACGGCTCTCTCACTACGGCTCCCCCAATACGGTTCCCAGCTCCCAGCGTACGAATGATCTTACGCTCTTGGTACCGCTGCCTCGTACTAGGAGAAAAATTAAATGCTACGTATTTAGTAGGTGTAGGTACATATGTCCTTAGTAATAACAATTAATACTTAGACAATTTAAATGGTGCTATTTTTCTAAAATATGTATGTGGCACGGTTTACCGGGAGTCGTGCAAATACGGCTCATCAAAAAGAGCTAGCTCAATTTCAGAACACCTTCGTCACCTTCACTGGCTCAAGTGCCCTGAAAGAATCCAGTACAAATTGTGCTGGATGGTGTTTAAATCCATCAATGAAATGGCCCCACCCTACATCTCTGAACTATGCTTCCCGGAAAACACTGGTCTGAGGCAGTCAACGCTTAGATCAGCAACATCATCAGCTGTAGGCAGACTGATAGAACCTAAGCGCAAGCCAAATACTAAGTTTGGTGATCGCGCTTTCGGAGCATCTGGACCGAAGGCTTGGAATAAACAAGTCCAACAGAATTCAGGTCTAAACTAAAGACATACCCTTAAATTATATATACTATTCCTGACAGAAAGTCCAGTTATATCCAATTTTCCAATTATGTCCTAAATCCTGTATCTAAATTTCGCTAATAAACAATCAGTTAATATCAGGTAAGTATTGTACTGTATATTGTCTCCATATATAGTTAGTAATAACATAGATCACTGTATCAATTACAACAAAAACAAGTGCTATATTTAACTGGATGGGACATCTAACTCTTCAGTTATCTGAAGCAAAGGGAAAAATAGTCGAACCAACATTTGGATACGGCAAAGTAGCTGAAAACCAAAATAAAACATTGGAAAGTGATTACAAATTAATAGTTTCATCGAACAATGCTGACGAATCTTCAGAAAATATACAAAATAAAATCAGGAAGAAAATTAACTTAAGTAAGATTGGTGCAAAAGTGATTGGTGTTAATGCGATATCTAAAAATAGAATACTTATAAAATGTTCGACAAAGTACGATGCGGAAAAAATGAGTAAAGCTATTGGAGACGAGTTCAAAGACATCAGCGCTACAGAAATTAAAAAGAAAAGACCAACTATAATACTTAAGGGCATTGCTAATGACTATAATAAGGATGATATAATACAAGATATAATCGAACAGAATGAAGATATCAAGGATGTGATGATAGATAAACCAGAAATTGAGATGACGTTAAAAAAGATCTTGAAAAACAAATATAATAACACATCTAATTACATAATAGAAGTTAGTACTGAAATAAGAAGAAGGCTAGTATATACCGGTAAAATCTATGTGGGATACCAGAGAATACAAGTAGAGGATGCCCATCCTCTAGTGCAATGCTATCACTGCCTGGGTTTTGGACATACTTCTGTCAGGTGTCTTCATAAAGAAAAGTACAAACCATTGTGTACACACTGTGCTGGTGATCATTCCTACAAAGATTGTGCTAACAAAGATAAAGAACCTAAATGTAAAAATTGTGATAAAAAAATGAACTGGAATATTGACATCAGGCATTCTGCAAACGATAAAACGAAATGTATTGTGTATAAAAAAATGAGCTTTGTAGCAAAAGAAAAAATAGAATATTGACTAGAAATAAGATTAAACCTGTCTCAAAATAGATTTAGTGTTATTACATTTTATTACATAAATATCGTTATAAAAATTATAAAAAATCACAAATTAACTAACAAAAATAACATTATTATATTACATTATTTTTTTAATAGTAATATCATAACGTCACCTTCAAAAACATTTTTTTGTTTACTTAAACATGCATTTTTTCACTGTGTACTATATTTCACATTCATAATTATAAAAACAGCTTTTAAATTTTTTTTTAAATATGAAAAATATTCTGAAATAATACTAGATGTGAACATACAGTTTATTTTATATTTATTAAGCCTTTATCAAAAATTACTTGTACCAATTAGCTTCAAATACAATCACTTTTATTTTGTTAAATATTTAACATTTAATTCTTCAATTTATACTCAAAATATGTCTGTTAAACAAAACAAGAAAACAATTAATTACCATCACGAATTAAATGGCGCAGAATAATTTTTCTTATATAGATAATGATAATGAAATAGAAAGTAGTACAGTAAATAATTTAGAAGATTGGATAAAAAAACAAAACATAAATTCGTCTGATAATCTTGTTTGTATTCAATTAAATATTAGATCTATACAAAAATATTGGGATGTATTGCATATATATTTAATTAATTGTTTGAAGCATATTGACATTCTGATGCTATGTGAAACATCTGTTCAAACTGAAAGTATGTGTATTTACAATATTCCTGGATATAATGCATATAACTACTGCAGGACTGATAAGTCAGGAGGAGGTATTATATTGTATATAAGAAACAAATTTGAATTTAGACTAAAAACATTAAAATCAATACATTTTGAAAATATATCAGGAAAGCTCATACTCCAGGACAAAACTAAAGTCAATATAATAGCTATCTATAGACCTCCTAATTTCAGTAAATCTTCATTTCTGACGGAATTATCATCATATCTTGAGACAATTAATAGTAAGGAAAATATTATCTTACTTGGAGATATAAATCTTAATTTGCTTGATGAACAAGATAATATTGTAACTTCGTATGAAAACTTACTTACTAACCATTATTTAACTAAATGCATCAATGTAGTAACCAGAGAAGCTGTATCAAATGGACAAATTACTCGCACGTGTATTGACCATATATTTGCCAAATTTAGAGGCAAGAAAATAACAGCTTGCGTCTGTGAAAATAATATTGCCGATCATTTTATCGCTGCTATTAATATAAAATGTCATAAACGTCAGGTAGACTTTGCAAATAAGTATATTCAAATCATCTCACAAAAGGATATTGATAGACATATCAGAGATTATAACTGGAGTAAACTTATAGAGGATAAGGATTGTATTTCATTATATGAAAAAATAAAATCTTTATTTAATAAATTTTACAAGAGTAGTTCTAAAACGATAGTGCAAAAACCGAAAACACGACCTTATGCAATAAATGAATGGGTAAGCAGTGAATTATTATGTCAAATAAATAAAAGGGATAAACAATATAAAAAATGGAAAAGTACACCAACAAACAAAACATATGAAACAGAATACAAAAAATCACGAAACCTTGTCAATAAACTTATAAATAAAGATAAAACTAACTACTATAATAATAAATTTAAAAACTGTTTTAATGATACAAAAAAAACCTGGGATGTGATAAATAATATTTTAGGACGTAAACCCAAAAACGATTGTGATGAAACAATAACACGATATATGTTAAAAGATAGAACTGAGGATTCTGTGTCAAATGATTTTGTGAATTACTTCTCGGATAGCATCAGCAACATGTTACATAAATGCAATCACAAAGCTACTAATATTGTACTGGAAGAACTGCCTCACAGTTTATTTATACCAAGAGCTACTATAACTGATATTGAAAACATTGTTAAAAAAATGAAAAACTCTAAAAGCACAGGTATTGACAATATAAGAATGTTTGATTTAAAAAGAAATATAAAAACTCTTGGGCCAATAATTACTCATTTAATCAATACGATAATAAAGCAAGCAAAAATTCCACAAGAATTTAAATGTAGCATTACTAGACCAATATTTAAAGGTGGAAAACACATTGAACTGGGAAATTATAGGCCTATTAGTATACTACCTGCGTTAGAAAAAATTCTCGAAAAATTTTTATCAAATAAATTAAATAATTACATTGAAAAATTCGCTATCATAGATCCAAATCAATATGGCTTTCAAAGAAAAAAAAATACTGAAAAATTACTGCAAGATTTTTCCAATTACATAAATAATCAATTAAATAATAAATTACATGTTATTGTGTTATTTATCGATAACTCTAAAGCTTTTGACACAATTAACTCTAAAAAACTGCTAGAAACCTTAGAAAAAATTGGAATAAGAGGAAATGTGTTAAATTTATTTAAAGATTATCTTAGAAATAGAAAAATATGTACCAAAATAAATAATACTTTTAGTAAAACAAAGAATGTATCTGCAGGAGTTCCACAAGGTTCCATATTGGGACCTACACTATATATAATTTATGTAACTATAATGAAAAAACTTTTCTCTTTTGTTAAACATTTTGTATTTGCAGATGATACGGCATTGGTCATATCACATAAAGATCTAAAAATTGCAATTGAACTCATGCAAATTGACTTTAATCAACTTTGTAAATGGTCACATGATGCAGGACTATTAATAAATGCTAAAAAAACCAAAGTTATGCATATAAGATCACCTAATGCCAGATTTCAATTTAATCCTAATATTATTTCTCATAGTTTTAATTGCATCCATAAAAATATCCCGACTAATTGTAAATGTGAAAGCTTAGAATTAGTTACAGAATATGTCTATCTTGGTGTTACAGTAGATTGCTTTTTCAAATGGGACAAACATATTAAAAAAACCTGTAAAAGACTCAGATCAATTGCTGGCAGAATGTACACATTAAATTTTTTCCTATCAATTGAAACACTTAAAATAATTTATATGTCAATGGCAGAATCTATTATAAGATATGGATTAACCATATGGGGAAATACTAGTATAACCAATCTGAAACAAGTCCAAGTTGTACAAAACGCAATTGTAAAATTACTAGTCGTCCCTAATATTTTTAAACAGAGACATAATACACCGTTGCTGTTTCAGAGTGCCAAAATTTTACCTGTTAAGGCTATACTATGGCAAAAAATCATAATTCAGTATATATTTACCCCGCAGCATAAAGAAAAATTAGAACATAAATACAGTACTAGATTCACGCGCAATGACGGGTTAATAGTTCCGAAATTTAATAATAAATACGGACAGAGAACGTTTGAATACAACATACCGAAGATATTTAATTTATTACCTGACACTATAAAGCAATGTAAATCTATGAATAAGGTTAAATATATGGTGAAAAATTGGCTATCGGAAAAAAAATATTTATTTTAATATGTATGAAATATTGTATGAAAAAATTGTTAATTCTGTAGATATAAGATGTAAATTATAACTTTAAAAAATGTATTTGAAACTAACTTTAAGCACCTGTTGACAAGCCAATTCAATCGGCTTAGCAGGACTTGTTTTTTGATATTATGTATTAACTATTTATTCAATAAAAAAAAAATAAAAAAATAAAAAAAAATAAAAAAAATAAAAAAACATGTATTATATTTTTGTACAGCGCTCTTGAGGTGATTTTGCACAAAAACGGCGCTATACAAATCATCCAAATATTATTATTATTAATTGTACGGCTCGTTCATGAACGACTCATCGCTACAAGTAACAACCATCATCGCGGCTCTCAACACCCGACACCTCGTCAATGTTCGGTTTAGATCGTTAAACAAATAATTAACGTAATTATCATGAAATTCAGCTCCGTTAACTTACGTCTTAACCATTTAATAATAATTGTAATTCTTGGCTTTACTCCATAGCACTTATGTATTACGATTGTATTATATTACATTGTACAGCAGCTCAGGTAGGAAAAGCTGGCCATTAATCTCTCCCGCACCTTCCGTCGAGGAGTTCGGGCATTACTTCTGGAGATAAGGTTAAATGGGTGTTGCTTCTTGTCATGTTAGCTTTTTAAATGGTATACTTCATCAGAAAATCAAGTTACTCGTAAGTGGCTTTTTAAAGATTTACTGAAAATGTTTGATTCTATTATTATTTGGCATACATTAAATCAATCTAAGATGTTAAGGCACCGTAGTAAGCGTTGAAAGATGGTTTGAACGGGAGATATGGAGATACGAATGTTAGAAGAAGCGCGCTAATAACAAAAACAGATAAGCGAAAATGGTGAAAATATTTGATAAAACACGACTCGTTTTGAATAGAGCAAAAATCACTCGACTAATGTCAGTTGCATTTAATGATACACTGTGATTTTTTGCATGTCTATAACATATTAAATGAAGGAACAAAACGTATTTTAAATAATTAAGCGATTTTTAATTAACGTTTCTGCATTTCAAATGTACAGAAATTATCTTATAAATAAACTTGTTATAAATTGGTAGAAATTGGGCGAGCGGATGCTTTAATTAGTAAAATGTGTAAATTGTCGAACTAGATATAGGATACAGACTTAGTCCTAGGCAGTGGCGGTTTGTTCTCACAAAAATGAGTGGTACGCTTAAAATATTTTCAGTTATCCCCTACGCGAAGTACAGAATACTGTCAATTTTGAAGCCTGCTGGAATTTGTGTTTAGTGAACTAAAGAGGTGCCATCGTCGCGCTACAAATAAATGTATTGTGTCTATGGGTATAACAATACTGACAAAGCCCAAAAAAATGTATGAGGTATTCAAATAATGAAACCTCATTTCTTCTTCCTTCTCCCACCAACCAAAAGTTTCTAAAATAGGGAAGGGGGGGGAGGCTAGAGAAGTTCGGAGAGAGAAATTTCCCCAGAATATTTTCGTATCTGGGGTGGGGGGAAAAGTGTAGCTAGAGAATTTCAAAGTGAGACATTTATTAAAGTGTATATTTTCGTATACGACTCTTATACAAAAGTGTAGTAGTAATCATATGCGAAATATGGAAATATAATACCAATACACAAACAAACACCTTGTCACTCACCAACTCAAAAAATATTTGTATAATACGGTTTTGAATTAACCCTTCAGTACTTTCATCACATTTGTTCAGTTTGCATTTTTTCTGTGTATTTCAAATGCCCTATATGTATACATCTTTTTTTTTTTTTTCTTAAAACCAAATACTGTTTTAGAAAGTGGATAAAATTATCTTTCCGGTGTATGCATTTAAAATAAACACAACTATTTCTAAATAATAACATTATAACAAAACGTGAAAAGTGTTGTCAAAAACGCTAACCACATTTTAACTTCTTTTTTTTACTCCAATCATAGAAAAATCGAGAGATTTCGATATTTATATTTCGAAAACACATTCGTTTTGCTTGGGACATTTGTAAGATAACTGTACCTTCGATTTTAACGCGTTCATATAATAAAAAAATAAGAAATTATTTTTAAAGTTTAGCCGATTGTTACGATAGCGGCGCGCAATATGTATTATTAATTTCGCCATTTTAAGGATTTTATTCATGGAATCCAGTAAAAATATTTGATTCAAACTGAAAAGTTTTACTATTTCTGTTTCTAGCGTAAAAAAAATATGTAAAAAGAGATTAAAAAATACGTTTATAAAATATGGACACCCGGTCATATATGACCATGAAACGCTGGGGAGCTTAATAGAAAGAGAGTGGAGACAAATATATTTTGTGTATGGTGGCGGTACATTTTTAGTGCTTCGTGTATGAGATACAGCCGCAATCATTATGGATTGCATAATATATAAAAAATCATCACTTGTTCAAACGATATCCTGTACATTATACAGAATATTCAACGAAATATTCAGCTCCTGAATTGCGAAGAATGTGGGAGCTTAATTGAACTGTTGCATGACCAATGCGTAATGCAGAATACAGATGTAAAAGTTATTACAGCGTAGTTATATAGCGTGTGGCTATTTGTATCGTGTATGTGTTTGTGCGTTTGTGTATGTTTGTGTGCGCATGTGTGTGTGTGTATATGTGTGTGTGTAGGATACTTATATTTAGTTAAACATGTAAGGATTAAAACTGTGAAGATAATTGGAGATTATAGTGGAAACAGTACGCTAGAGTAATCTATCTAATTATGACTCGACCATTATATTATTAATTATGTGTTTTATTTTTCTATTAGCTAGTCCCCGCCGTTTCCCGGGCTTTATACAGTTTTTTGAAACTCAATTCAATTCAATTAGTTTATTCCTTTAAAAACATTACAAAATTACATTTTATTTCGTTTTTAAGTACATTTGTAAAATGGTATTACATAATAAGTAAAAGGTGTATAAACTATACCAGCATCAATAGAGCTTGCCTTTTAAAGGCAGCTTCACCGATGCTAAATATGTCGATATCCGAATTAATTCTGTTCAACAGCAAGACTGCTCTCCCCACCGGCATGACCTGCAGGCAAGTTGGTTCTGCAGGCCGGGAGATAAAACAGTCTATGCTGTCGGTGACGGAGATAACCATCAGGAACATAGAGACTAATACTCTCCATGATAGTCGGATTTGCTAACCATCCACGAATCAGTTTGAAGAAGTGTGATACAATATGCACATCTCTTCTGACCCGTAGATGGTTCATGTTCATAACCAGATGTAGTCAGTAATATGCCTCTTATTTTGAATGCAATCAAAATTCTGTTTTAAGGGGGTTGGAAATGGGGGTGGGGTGGATTTTCGAGATCTCTTGTTTCCTCGTGTTTTCAAGGTTAAGTGTCCACAATTTCAACTATTTCGAAATAAAACTGTAGATTTATTTTAAAAAAAAACAAACCCTCAAACTCACACAGGGACACTCTTCTTATTATAGATAGATAGAAGATAGATTACATTAAACAGCAATCTTCGAAAATGCAAGTTTAAAAACAAATATTTAAGAAAAAACGTACGACTAGATATTAAATTGTCAGAAAAAATCGATATTTGTGTTAGTTCTTTCGTATTTCCTGTATTTTGTCACTTAACATTATTACAAACTAAAATTCATCTGTTTGCATTTTTAACATTTAAAATTATGTACTCAGTAAACAAACTGATGTACACAATAAACAAAGTGATGTACACAATATAAAAAAACTATGTACACCAATTGCAAAACGATGCACACAAAGTTATTGTGTTTCCAATATAAATCTTTCATCTCGTCAGTATGTTCAAGTGGCTTATACCTGGAGACATTACTGTACATAGAATTTTCCCCACGGGAAAGAATTATTGGATGAAAAGTAGCCTATGTCACTTCCCAGTCCTCCAACTATCCTTATGTCGCGTCGATCGGTCGCTCCGTTACAACGTCATAGAAGGATAAACAAACAAACACAGTTTAGCATTTATAATATAAGTAAGAATTTAGCCGTCTCCTTCACGGGTCGGTAAGCAATCAACTTTAATCTGGTGCTGTAAGAAAGAATAATACCGAGAGGCCTCCGTTACATATATTTATTTTTATTGGCGTCCATACAATCTGTGCGAAGAAATTACGTATGAACAGTGACTTAATAGTATAACATCAAAGCTTATCGTTAAGAGGAAGCTACAAGCCAGAAATGTGTATATTATTGGTATACCTTATATCGTAGGTAATAGGCATTAAAATCGCTTGACAAAAGAAGTCTAGAAACGTTCGATTTCAAGAACAAAAGTGTTTTTTTTTTATTTATTTTGTAAATAATTTTATAAGACAGCAAAAAACTTAATGAAGTGAAACTGTCACAGATAATCTTAGCTATAATACTGGATTTTTTTAAAGTTGTTTCCTTTACGCGTTCAAACATTTCTAATAAAAAAAATTTTTGTAGTGTACATATATTTTTTACTGAGTAATTTATTATTTTATTTGTATTCTACTCAAGCGAAACGATAGGAAAACCTTCAATTTATCTAAAGAATATTTTTTGGTATTCATAATGTATACCAATTCGTTATAAAGTTTAATCAAAATAGTGATTTGGCATTAAGCTTCACCTTAAGGCGATGCATCGTGTCGTGTAACATTTAGGATCGGGTAACAAAATCACTCCTTATGTAGGTGGCGATAAGGTTTCAATTCCCGCGCAATACCAGCCGCCTGTTTTGGTTTATGCGAGAAAAAAAATTGCTAAACGTGTGTTTTATTTGATTTTGTGAAGTTCAGGCACAAATATTAAAAACAAAATTATGATCATTTTCTAAAGAGCTTAATTTTCCACATTATACAATAAAACCATAAAAGAAAAAATATTCGTAAGTAGAAGATTTCGAACTTTAAAGCAACTTTTTTAGGCCAGGCTATAGATAACAGAACCTGAAAAGTAATTTCACAGAACATGAAAATTAACTTTTAAATTTGAAGAATTGTTCTAATTTTCTTAACCCGTCCTTAGCTTCGCCTTAAAAGTTAGATTTACGGGAAATATTGAAGGAAAAAGAAAATATTTGTTTTTAATTATGAAAATTAAAAAAAAAATTGTTGTTTACAATATCGCATCATAATATTAATTCTCCACTTTTAACCAACTTTCTAAAGCCAAATAAATAGAAACCACAATGAAAATTTCCGTTTTGTCAATAGTAGCTGTAATATAACACAGTATTATTACGAAAACATCATGGTATCGCATCATAATATTAATTCTCCACTTTTAACCAACTTTCTAAAGCCAAATAAATAGAAACCACAATGAAAATTTCCGTTTTGTCAATAGTAGCTGTAATATAACACAGTATTATTACGAAAACATCATGGTATCTGACAATCTTTTAATGTTTTATTCTTTGCATGGTATGCCTATATTATGCTATTTATGCCTATATTTGCAAAGGTTATTATTATTAGTAATTATTGTAGGTATTTGTTCTTATGGTGTACCAATTTCACCTACGATCAAACGCGAGCGACATTATTACCTAGTTTAACAGGGATATCCAACTATTCAAGAAATTTTAAAAACAAACCAAAATTAAAATAAAGAAAACATTATTCTGAATTTGAAATATAAGATCGACAAATATGACGAATAATTATTATGCCCCAATGGTCACGTGGATAAAGGTGTTATCCCGGTAAGACAGATCCTGGATTAGATTCCCATTTAGATTTAGAATTTAGGTAGTATTATAATTCCTTGTTCAATAATGCCTTGTTTGTTTATTTAGAATTAACGGTACAAGTGCCATTTACTCATATGATAGTTATTGACAGTCATAGTACAATCTAGAAAGAAAGGAGGAATTATAAGTGAACAAGACAAAAGAAAAAATAATATACATTACTACAAAGATAGTGAAACAAATGAAGAAGAAACAAAAACAATTAATTACGCATTAGAGTGAATTTTAAACGACTGTTTTTTAAACATAAAATAAAATCTGAATGTGTCAATCGGCAGAATGCTCTCGAATTGTAGGCTCTTGGCATCATGAAATTTGCCAACATCTTTGTTCAGATTTTTCGGGTGGTTTTTGGCAATTTCAATTCGTCATGTTCTAGATTTAGATCAGAAATAAATTTCAATCGTGAGTTGTGGAACTTTCAAATAAAAATTATACAAGAAAAAATTATAACTACAAACGCCATTTTGTTTATCATGTATTTAAATACGAGCCACTTGCAAGCATTTTTATTGGCTTACAAAAAATAAAGGGAATAGATTTTTTCTACTTAAAAGTTTTTTATGTGATTACCTTCAATGAGAGTATGGCATCCCCAATCGGGGTAGGAATGTCATGAGGCTGAAGGAGATGAGGAAGAGGAAGATGTTATTTGACTATTCAGGTTTGGTCACCAAAACGACTATCGTCAAAATGATTAAAAAGTTAGGAAGAAATTCTGGCTATTAGAATTGCTCTCTGAACACAGAAACCGTTAAATAAATACATTTATTTCGACACAAAAAAAATGTATATCAATTTCCAGCCACGTTTTGATTATGTGTGGTAGTCTCTCAACACGACGATAATACTGAGCTTATTATTATCTCCAAATTAATTTTGGTTGTGTTTGCGGGCCGTAAGTTGAACACCACTCAATCCAGTTGATGTAGTTGCAACGCGAGCTAAACGTATTCAGTGGAAAACAATGACAAAATGGCTTCACAGAAAGACAATGCCACTATCACACAAAGAGCAAACAGCCGCTATAGTTTACCAGTACACAATGGCCGGTGAATCAAATGACTTTCTTCTCTTTCAATTCGTTTCCCTGGGAAAGTGAAAATAATCATTAAAACATGATATCAAAGCGTTACGATGAATTGAATCAGAATTGAGAATCGATTAATCATTTCCAGGGATTTTCAGTGTTGACACGCAAGCATGGCTCGCGGTGATATGGCCAAGATTTGAGACTGAAGCTGACCTGATGATGGACTTTGTCCGAATCTATGGCTAAAGTAGAAAACGAAACACGACATAACGATCAAAAAATCAATTGAAAAAAATGTTTTTTTTACTAATACATCTATTTTTAAATGCCTTTTAAAACTTAAAAAAAAAATGGTTTGGCTGAGGATTGAAACTTTCTACCCAGAAACTGGATTCAATAACTGTACCAAGCCCACCAAAGAAACGAATGATTTTAGAGAAATGCTGATATATCCGCGTGTGTTCGAAATTGCCTCCAAAACCTACCAACTGAGCCAAATCCCGATTGGATAAGACCGACATTTATTGCGTATAATAACTGCTGTAATACTATCGAATTTCAGAGAAATGTGTATATGCCACAATGATAAAATGCATTGTCATCGACAACGAATCTGCCGAGTTTCAGCTTGATCGGATATCGGGAAGTGGGTTAATTTACGCTTCCAAGATTTGCATTCATTCATTCCCGAAAACAAAATTCAATTAGCCAAAATTCAAATATACATAGGTACTTAAAAAAATAATCACGATAATAAATAAATAAAAAAATTATTTATTTATTAACGCCTTTTTCAAAAAGTAACTTTTCAAAGGTAGCTTACAGTAGGCAAATATAAAATGGGTTCATTCTATATATATTTTTTTAATAACTTTATGAGTAAAACCTCAAAATGTAATATTAATTATTAAAGATAATTGATATATAGCGGTGCCCCTTACCCTGCTGGGGCACCGCTCTATCAACTGCGATAATGGGACCCTATTTGCTCTTGCTAATCTCCAGAATTTGGCAGAATTTAAACGGGTAAAACAAAAATTAAAATTTAAAAACAAAATTATTTAAAAAATCTTACCACTTATAAATTTTAACTTCCTTTCAATATTTTACAATAAGCCATATTCTAAAACTTCCGGTAATTGTTTGGTTTCGGTTGTCTCCTTATTGTACCTTTTTAAAATGTCTGCTCAGAAAATTCTCATTTCTGAGCACAAACTGCCTCCTGTTTTATATTATGTTTTAGTTTTAATATTCGTGTTTTGTCCTGTCCTGCTGTTATTGTTATTCTAAGTTTTGTCATCACTTTGTATAAACAGTGTATTTAGTGTTATAATATTAGATCTGTATTGGGTAAGGCACACTGTAGGAATAATTTTAAGAACCATTAATACTGATTTACCATTTTTTTAAAGTTTGTTATACGAGTAGTTAAGCGCACTTGAAGTGAAATGACGCTAAACTGCGCTCATATAAATGCCATGTTATTATTATTATTATTTTTCCTTCGGTCATATATAACGATATCATACTTCGAATAAGAACTACCAAAATATCTTCATTTTCTCACCGCACATTTTTATTGGATGCCATCTTTATGTATGATCGCAAGATTCAACTCGAACTAAACGCGAACTAGATAGCGTCTTAAATAAATATATTCTATTTTTATTTTCCCAGTCCCAGTTTCCGGTCCCAGATTTTTTCAAGTTTTCGTTTAAAAATCGCTTATGTTATCTTCAATAATGAAATTAAAAACAAATCTGATAAAATCAGCAATTAAATTAAACAACACAAATAAAAACTAAAATGAACATAAGTAATAATAATTAATTCAACATTGTATGAAATAATGTCTTCATCTAAACATAATATCTATATGTACAAAGAAGATCGTTTGTGGTGTTTATTTTTACACAAATCTACAGTTTTATTCCGAGATGGATGAAATTTTGCACACTAAACTTGATCTTAAAAAGGAAGGTCCCCCATTCCTCTTTTCCACCCCTTATTTCAGAACGTTGATACTTCTTGGTGATTATTTATTTATTTATTTATTTAGACGCCGTAAAAGGCTTTTACAATATACATGATTTATGTTTACAGTGGTTCACAGGAGCGAAATAGTATTGTGTTAAACAGAATAATTACTGAGAAATTATGTTGAAAATTAAACAAAAATAACATCTGGTATACATAGGTACATTAGCATTTTTATTTTCAATCCGTACAGTAGTTTAGTATTGAGGTTATTGTTACCTTCAATATTGAATTTGGTTGAATTTGCTGAGAACTAAAAGTTAGCTCTATTGAATCAGGGCTGTCAGTAAGACATCTCTAAGAAAAATTATAGTTTTGATTAAGTATATAAAATTATTAGATAACACTCTTTGTACTTTGTATTTTGTACTTTGCTTGAGGAAATTTTCTGACTAAATCTAATTTAGAAAAATCCTTCTCAAAGTCCGGACAACGCCGTACTTCAGTTCCATATAAAACCAGGATATTAAAAAATGGCATCACGCAAAAAACTAATTTATGAATGGGATTTTAACAACTTTTGCCTTGGGGCTTTCTAATACGAAATCTATCCAATTATCAAAAGCGACATTCAATTTCCAACCTTCACGCGCGCCAAGAATACATTAATTCAATCATTTACATGTGGTTGTCTGACAAATATTTCGGCAAAGAAAATATACTGTAATATCATTATTGTTATTGTTCGCAGGTTAAAGATAATTGGAATGTTGTAAAACCAGATTCTGAAACAAATGGCCGTTTTTTCACTTGAGAATTAAACAACACCACAAATGAGCTACTTCAATGGCTTATTTATAAAACTTAATGAGAATGGATTTTTCTACTATAATATGCGCTATAAAAATAATAGATATACTTTTTTATCCACTCGAGCGATGGTATTTAGAAAATAAATGTCTTGAGCGATGGAGATTTCCGGGCATTCGGTTTTGGATTCGGCGGCGCTCACTCAAAAAATCATACCTCCAAATATTAATAGTAGACTAACTAACCATCACGCCGTTTCCTCGCATCGGTAGGCAGAGAAGACGGACCCCCAAACAACTCGGTTTTGACACACATACATTAACTCTCATAGATTTCTCTGACTCCTGACATGGCCCGAAGCAGGTATCTGATCCTGATTCACTTGATCGTGCCATGTCTTCATCGGGCGTTCCCGACTTCTGCTACCATTCACATTTGCGTCATATATTATCTTTACACTCCTTTCTTCGTTCATTCGCTCTTTTACCATTTTTTTCCTTTCATCTGAGCGTCCCTTTCTTAACCCTTTCGTCCCGGAAAGAAAAAAATCACATTGGATCCGAAGCGGGGTCACTCAGTCCCCCAATTTGTTTTGCTTATTAAAAGGTGTTAATGACATAATTCGATGAAATTTGTTTTGGTTATAATTAGAGGGAAGTATATATTACATATTTCAGTAGTCATTATCAAAATCGTTTCATAAATAAAGTCATAATTAATGTTCTAATGAATTTAGACCATAACGCATATGTTTTCAAAGAAAACGGAGAAGGCGGGTACGTAGCAAGCATCGCGCCTCGTTTCCGAATCTCGACTGCCGATTGGCGATTAAGCGTCGACGTGGGTGGCTAGTTTCTTGCATAGGGTGGTCTGTAAATGATGGATATGTATTTTTTACTTTTATAGTTTATGAAAACTACTACGTACTACTAAACTAGGTACGGATGTTAAATATTTTGAAACAAATGTTGTATGTTGATATTTAATGTAGGTATTAAATTATTTTATTTCTACAATTATTCTTATTATTATTATGTATCTTTTCTCGGGAGATTTTTCAATGTGGATGAGTGTTTCAAGCTAATAATTATTGCTTATAAATAAATGTTACCCTTTGTGCTATGAAAAAAAATTCTTGTCTTAAACATTAGTTTACAAAAAAAAAAATAATTAATATCTTATTTCTGATTGTTTTTATTATAATTTCATTTAGAGTATCATCTAGCATCGTGCCGCAGTTAACCTGTAATCATAAATGATGCGTTTGCTTGAATAGGTATATATTGAGTTTATAGTTTTTCACTGATCCATTTATGTAGGTATGTTTTACATTTTTAACGGTGAATGGTTTTGTTTTGTAATGTTTTATCAAATAAAATTGTAAAAAATAAGGTATTTTTAATAACTTCAAATTGTTAAAAATAAGGTATTTTTAAAGTATTGAAATCCAATCTTGAAATAAATATTTTTTTATTGTAGCCTGAGAATTCCCCGTTTTTGATAAACAATATTTATGAGAGATCTGGAAACGGTATTTATAAACTCGTAATAGGATACATATGAGAAACCGGAGAATTTCTCTCTTTTTCTTAGTAATGACGGCCCCCATGGTCAAATGGTTGAGATTCTGGGTCGCGGGTTCAAAATCCCAGCAAGCGCAAATTAATTCAATAATTATGTGATATTTCATAAATAATTCATAAAATATAATGCATTTAATATAATATATTTTCCGCACGGCCAAGGATGGGAAATGCGTTCAGTATTGCCCTGAACAAAAACCACCATTTAGAATAGAAACGTCATCATACTAGGAGGCTATCTCTTTTATGGTGACCATTTATAGGGATTGATTAAATAAACTGAAAATTGCAAAATTATAATAGAAAATAGAAAAAGACATTCGTAATATAAAACATAATTTTAATATAATTTTAAAATATCTTACACACATAATATCGTAGTAAAATGAAGAAATTTACAAAAAGACAAAAAACACACCTCAAAATATTATATTTTTACAAAAATACACCTCAACATTTTGGAAACACATAAGGTAGGTACCTACTTTATAATAAATGAGTTTTATGAAACAAACATTAGATATTAGCAAAAATTATTACACATATAGTATAATGAACATACCTATTACTGGTAAACAAGACATGTCGATCATCCAGTTGATTAGTCAGACATCTCTAAATACAAAGTTTTGAGATAATGAGGAAAGCAATGTTCGAATGCTCGCCATAAACCAAATATTATTTACATGTGTCTGTATTTTATAAATTAAATATGCTATAAAAAAATAACACCGGGAAGTATAACGGTTCGGTACATTAGTACGACATTTTTAAATTTTCTACAAATAACCCAGAAAACATATATTTTGTTTGTTTTTTCATTTTACATATAACTGTATACTCAACTCAAATTCCGATTCTTCGGAGATGTCTGACTAATCAACTGGACGATCGTTATATTTACATATTATACACAAATCGCGTGATGAAAATCACAACTTGAAATGTAAGATATTTACTCTTTATCGTATTATTACAAAGAATTTTTTTTCTTGAGCAAGTGGAATGTAACATATACACACGGCACGAGTTCCCAAAATTGAAGATGAAATAAACGAAAATTATAACCTAGCTAGAAGACAATAACTTTTTAAATAAAAATTCACAATTTAGAAAAACACACACAACACGATGAAAGTTAAACCCAAACAACATGGAATAAAATCAGCATTATTAAATAGCGAATAATTCTGTCAGCTATTAATTTTGGTACATACATATCCCAAACTTTAATTTATTGGTAAATCGAATAAATATACTCCAGAATAAATTGTATGAAAAAATGAAATGCAAAGTGATTACCAAGAAATAATCTAATCTAAAATTGGGATCATATTTATAAAAGAAGACAAAACAAAAACAAGCTGACGTTAACAACACAATTTTTGCGTAATTTGATGGAAAAACATAAAATATAATGTTATAAGAAGGTACAGTAACTATTGGATATTATGTCCGGTTTTTGACAACATTTCACTTGTAAGATATTATAGCGTAATGACTCCTGGATATATACTTATTGCACAAGACTGCAAAAGTGAACTAGATGTTCTGGAAAACATTGTAAAATTGATATCAAGTTATCAATAAACAATCGCATAAATTAACAATTTCCAAATGACCACTATGCTTTGAGCAATTGAAACCTTTATACATAAATTTAAATGGAAAATGAGAAAAGTGCACCACGTCTAAAACAGTAGAGGGACTTCTTATAAAAAAGTGATAAACAGAGAAATGATTAAAAGCACAAAAGATATGGTCGAAAAATGTTTGTTTTCTTATAGAAAAATATGTTGTTCATTTACCAAATGTTAGTAAGTGACTACATGCACTATCATGAATGCTTTAATTATTTAAAATACACGTAATTTATTATTAAAAACTATAATATTAATATGAAATAAACAAAACGGATTTTTATGCAAAATATTTTCCAACGTGATCATTTTAAAAATGAAACAATTCGACTGAGAATACACCAAGATAACACAAACAACCAGTACACTAATTGAGTTTGTGTAATCAAATGAACGTGAACAAATTCTAAAATACTAGACAAACCTAAAATTGCAGATCATGGCACCATTAGTATAGTGATGACTTGAAAAGAAACAGCAAAAATACTAGAAAAAGTGAATAATAGAAGAAATTTCTAAAGGTCGGATATGCTTATTACAAAAATGACAGATTGTTTGTTAATTTTAAAGTTCTATGAAATTTCTATTCAAGTTCTGTTATGATATCAGTATAGGCCAGGTACTTCACAGAACTGAAATAATATCGGAACTTGAATAGAACTTTCGCAGAACCTGAAAATTAACATCAAAATTTGATGAATTGTTTAAAATCTGTCAAAAGATCCGTCCTAAGCAACTTTTATTATTTTAACAACATTCATTATTGGCATTGTCCTTGATAGTTTTACAGTTAGTACAAAAATTTTCTTGGACCCTGTGCAGAACACAAATAGATTTCCTGCAAGTATAACAACACAGCTTAGTTTTTCTATCAATGTTGCGCGGGCAAAGATAACACCGTCTTCGTATTGCCTTGGTAGGTAAAACTTGTACTTCATTTAATACAATATCGTCGCTTGTGCTCGGCATAACTTTTTCAAATAATTCGAAGCCGTATTGCTGCGCTTTGTGAAATTTTACACCGCTTTCTTTTCTACTTTTAATGTTGTTTTTCACTAAGTCCATGGCCAACTCCCTGATAAAGATTTTTCGTCTGCTTCGGTCATTTGAATGCCATTCTGGATATTTAGTGATCCAAATAACATAAGCATTCAAGGCAGCCATATCTAAAATCTCCATGAAAATACGAAATGGCCACCTTCTTGTCGACCTAACGCAGGAATATTCCCTTGTCATTTTGTCCCCGGTGTCTACAGCCCCCTTTGTTGAGTTGTAATGTAATATTATATCTGGCTTTTTTGACTCTGACGCTGATGAAATTTTGTCGTCGTGGAATTCGGTTGAAAGAAGAGCCACTGCACTCTTCTTTTTCGGCACATAAGAAACAATTGTAAGTGCATCGGTAAAACCAAAAAGGCTTGTATGTAATTCCCTTTGCGGAGAAGGTAAAAATTCTTTTGGAATTTCTCTTTTATTCGACCTCAATGTACCAGTCAGCGTCAAATTATTATCCAATAATTTATTGGCAAGAGGTATTGACGTGAAAAAGTTGTCTGTCGTAACACCTCTTCCAGAACCGTAATATGGTGCTACTAAGTCAGTTACGACTCGTAACCCCTGATTTACTTCTCGGGCATTGCCAATTTTGCCCGTGTATACTTGAGTATTTAAAATATAGGCTGTTTTGGCATCAGCTGCCACCCATATTTTAATTCCGTATCGTCCAGGTTTGCTTTTCATGTATACACGGAAAGGACATGATCCCCGGTACGTCGCCAAACGTTCGTCTACGGTGATGTGGGAATCCGGGGAGTAATTTCTAGTGCAAGCTGCGTTAAAATTTTCATAAATTGATTTTATCGCCTCCAGTTTTGTCCCACTTTGTGCGATTCTTTCGTGCCTAGTCACTCTATCATCAAATCGTAGAGTACTAAATAAGAATGCAAATCTATCTCTAGACATAGCTGCTGTATAAAAAAATTGCCTAAATAGATCATTCGTTGTCCACAACTCTTTCAACTGCATCTTTCTGCAACGGTTTCTCCCAGCAGCAAGCAATATGCCGATAAAGGATTTAATTTCATCCGTAGAAATTGATGCATCATCGGCTGTGCCCTTGTTTTCCCTCACACAAAAACGTTGGGTTTCAGTAACTATTTCTTTGAGAATATCGTCAGTAATAAACAATGAAAATGCGTCTCCAATAGATGAAATATTTTTGCTTTCATTTGTCAGGCCAGGACGAGAGTAAACAATATTGTGTTGCCTACTACGGGATTGTGTCGGAGGAACGGAACTCCACTTAAATCCAGATTTGGAAGTAAAAGATTTTTCTTCCGTTTCATCAGTAATCTTTTCGGCATCTTCGTCAGAGGTGTCGGATTCACTTTCAGAAGAACTTTCAAAAGAAACATGATCTTCAATGTCCGATGTGTTTTGAATGTTTTCAAATTCAAAATCACTGTTTGACTCATCACTACCAGAGTCTTTCTCTAATAACGCTCGCACCTGCTCAGCGTTTAAAAATTTTTTGGGCATTTTTTTAGAATTGTGTAAATTTAAAAAGTAAGTAGGTAAACTTGATATCGTAACTGAATCTGCAATCAGAGCCTGCAATCTGTAATCAGAAAAAAGTAATTATGTAGCATCAACCCACTTACTTTTCAATAATAACTAACTAAATATCTAATCATCACGTCGTTTCCCGCAGGGGTACCTAGGCAGAGAGGACAGACCGCCAAAAACTCGGTCTTGGTACACACTCTTTGCCTCATTCACATTCATATATCGTCTCATATATATATATATATATGAGACGATATATGAATATATATATACAGTCAAACTTGGTTATAGCGAGCACAAAAAACTAAATTTTCTCCTTAGAGCGATTACTCGTTTTATCCAAAATAGGTTTTCTAAAAGTCGTAAGTACCTACCTACCTGCCCCTACTATTAATATATGTGTAGTGTATTAGAAAACAACACTTTTATTCATAAAATTTATAATCAATGATTGTTTTTAATTTTTCGTTTTCCCGCTCCACAATTCCTTTCTCAAAACAATCAACACATTATAACTACCTTCACCTGGTTCGAGGCTTCCAAGAAAAATAACATTAAATTGCCAGTCGTAATATAATCAATAGCATGGGCATATTGTAATTTTACTCATTGCACTTACATCAGCCTTGCATTCTTTGCAGATTTCCACATTTCTCATACGATCAAATATGGTTTTACCACACATACTCCTCAGGGATCTCATATCAACAGCATTCAGTCTACTTTCATCATCATCATCTGCCAGTTCCATGCCTCACTGCCATACATCAGGGTAGGTACAAGCATTCCACTGTGGACTACTAGCTTCGCTTCTTTAGACAGCTTTTTGTTGGCGCCAACGGAATTCAGTCCTCCATTAATGGAGTTACCTGCATTTACCCATCTTTCAATATCTCTATCAGCCTTCCCATCTGAGATTGATATTCTCAAAATATCTCAAATCGAAAATTTATGCATCCAAAAAATAACCATGGGTGCCTTCCGTTGATTATGTGTTTACATTTTTATGTTTTTAATGATCTATCAAATAACGAAGATAAAATAAAATAAATAACAAAAACATCTTGAAATTATTATTTCACATAAAGAAAAGAATTAAATGATACCTTTTTGTTAATTATAATTAATGTAAGACTAAATTTAACGCTTCTTGAGGTGAATTTTCACAAAAACGGCGCTATTTAAATCATATGGTCATATTCTAATGCGTGAAAAACTAGTAGGTACTATTAGTACTACTAGTAGTACGATTATTCTATAAATTGTATGGTTTGAGCAATGGAATACATAATGTTTACATGAAAATAAATTTAGAATTAATATAATAATTTTTATCATAAAATAAAAGAATATGGGAACCAAATGAACATTTTGAGTAAAAGCGCAAAAACAAGCTGCAATAATATGCAGTTATAATAATAATACACCGAGAAATTTTGACACTGATACCATCAATAAAAGCAAACTATTAAAATGCAATATTTTAATATTGTGGAGAATAAATAATGTTTATGAATGTAAGTAAGTCCAAAGTCATGGTATTTGAAAGAGAGAGTATGAAAACAGTGTGCAATATAGTTGTGAATGATGAATACTTGGAGCAAGTGGATGAGTTTGTGTATTTGGGAAGTATGTTTACGAGAGATGGGAAGGCTGATAGGGATATTGAAAGAAGGGTGAATGCAGGTAACTCCATAAATGGTGGGTTAAATGCCGTAGGCGCCAACAAAAAGCTGTCCAAAGAAGCAAAGCTGGCAGTCCACAATGGAGTGCTGGTACCTACCCTGATGTATGGCAGTGAAGCATGGAACTGGCAGAGGAAGGATGAAAGTAGGCTGAATGCTGTAGAGATGAGATCCCTGAGGCGTACGTGTGGTAAAACCATGTATGATCGTGTGAGTAATGTGGATATCCGCAAAGAATGCAAGGCTGATGTGAGCGTAATGAGTAAAATTAAGAAAGGGACCCTCAGATGGTTTGGGCATGTAGAGCGAATGAATGAAGAAAGGAGCGTAAGGAGAATATATGACGCAAGTGTGAATGGTGTAAGAAGTAGGGGACGCCCGAGGAAGACATGGCACGATCAAGTGAATCAGATACTTGAGTCGGGTCATGTCAAGAGTCAGAAAAATAGAAGAGTATGTATGAGACGATGTATGAATGTGAATGAGGCAAAGAGTGTGTGCCAAGACCGAGTTGTTTGGCGGTCCGTCCTCTCTGCCTACCCCTGCGGGGAAACGGCGTGATGGTTAGTTAGTTAGTTAACACCCCTGAAACATATACTTTTATACGCCATTGCATAAGATAAATGTACTTACCAATCTGAAGACGCCCGTAGCACTGTGAAACTGGTCCGTTCCCAAAGAGAATTATTTAACACCAAAACACAAGTTAGCAATAACCGAAAACACTATTTATTCGCTGCAGTCTTCAATCATACTGTACTTTAAACTTTTGAGCAAGTTCTATCTTCCAAATTCCAACAAATTTAAAAAAATAATTGTCTCTTTCTGGTCTATTTGTATTTCATACGACAAACAGAGACAGATGCAATTTTAATTGTGTTCCTAAAATGTGTTGCTCATAGAATGTATAAGGACACCTGCGCCGGATGTTACCCAGACGAAATGGTCTGGGACCGCCAAGTGAATATCTTAGTATTTCAAAAGGACATATGAGAAGCGCTGTGTCACCGATTCGGATTAAGTCCTTTTCATTAATAACTAAGAAATTACTTACTATCCCTTAAAAATTGTCCAGTTACCGCCTCTCCCATTTCAATTCCGGTCAATCATTAGGTAAAGCAAAATGGTAAAGTGATAATAAGAATACTAGCGTGACTCAATTATAACGGTGTAGCCCTTTTTATTACAATGCAAAATTTATCTTTCGGCTACCGGCTTCGGCAGGATCTTCGTCCAGTTCGTGGAAACGTTTATAAAGTCCCGCCCCGTAAAAAATATTCTATCAGATTTAGATGTAATTTATTTAATATCTTAAAAAGTAGTAATGCGATATAAATTTTTTAAATGCAGATCGATAGCTGAATAGTTTTTCTAAGATTACCTAAATTATTTGTTATATGGTGTAAAAAACCATCTAGATACAGCTTAAAACTCTAGTTAGTGTAGAATTATAACCCCGGTCCGGGGTGGAAGTGTTAATCTTACTCATCACGCGTATTTTGCCTTGCAAACTTTGCGGATCTCCAGATTCTTCACACGATCATACATGATTTTACGACACATACGCCTTTATAAACTGGTTACTGCGGTTTAAAACCAACGAATCTACTTATATTTCATCGTTTATCCCATATTTATAGGATTTTTTAAGTTATCATAAGAAAGCCTTCGATTGAAATTTTCAATAGTTAATCATTTATTATTTATTTATTATTCTCAATAGATCAAAAATCTACAAAATAACAGATATGTTTTTTTGCATCATGCAATTCACCCTAAAAAGGAATGCTTTGTGGAATATACCATTGACACTATTAAAAACTTCGTAATCCTCTAATAGATCGAACTAAAATGACATAAAAATAAGCAAACCTCTAATAGATCGAACCAAAATGACATAAAAATACGCAGTCCTCTAATAGATCGAACCAAAATGACATAAAAATACGCAGTCCTCTAATAGATCGAACCAAAATGACATAAAAATACGCAGTCCTCTAATAGATCGAACCAAAATGACATAAAAATACGCAGTCCTCTAATAGATCGAACCAAAATGACATAAAAATACGCAGTCCTCTAATAGATCGAACCAAAATGACATAAAAATACGCAGTCCTCTAATAGATCGAACCAAAATGACATAAAAATACGCAGTCCTCTAATAGATTGAACCAAAATGACACAATCCCAAAAATCCTTCCTTGTTATAAAGCCACATTCAGAAAAAGAAAGTACCTTTCTATATTTATTTTGCAAAAAAACTCCATAACGTGTTATAGTAAAGCGCACTTGAAGTGAAATATCACTAAACTGCGTTATATAAATATCACTAAACTGCGCTATATAAATGCTATGTTGTTATTATTCCCCTAGATATAAAACTAAAATAAAGTTTAGGCGTCTTTTTTGAGAAGTGGAGAGGTTACTTACAACTGTAAAACAATACGCACACGACATTTTTTTGGCAATTCCGGGTGCCACTAAAAAAGTTACAAAAGTGAATTACAAAATGAAGTCATCCGGTTAGTATAGCCTCGGGAACCCCAAAATGGATGACAATTTCTCAATTACATCGAGATTCGGAAGTTCAATCAATATATCAGGAGGTAGGACCGTTTTAAGTTTGTTATAGTACTGCGCACTTGAAGTGAAATATCACTAAACTGAGCTATATAAATGTTACTTTATTATTATTACTAACATCCTTCCAATAGAACTAAAATAAAATTTTAGTGAGTAGAAATGAAGAATTAAAATCAGTCTGGAAAGAGGTCGATGAAAAAACAAAACAAACAACACTAAAAACGACATAGAATTCAATTAAATTGAAATAAAGAAGACAAACATTCCCGGGTTACGAATAACCAGACAATACTTGAAAATCTCCTACTACCACCACAGTAAGCGGAAAAAGTTGCTTGTGTTGTGATGAAGGACTTAGCCACTCGAGGAATTGAACACACTACGCCTGGGTGGGACACAAACGCGATGTCAACTCAGACACCGAGCGGTCTGTTATTAACTTATCTTATTAGAATACATACTGAACGAAAAAATCAGTAAGTGGCTCATTTGACACAGTGAATTATTACAGCGGTAATGGGAATTTGATTGTTTTAGTAATGATTCTGACTAATGTTTATAATGAGGAATTGTTTCTCTTAGAAAAAATATAGAAATGAAGCAAAAAATACCCTTGGGATAAAAATGTTCGTAATATTACATATTAAATAATTATCTTGTTTCAGAGATAAAAAAGGAACAAATATACTTTCAAAATAGGCAGACTAAACAAATTAGTTCTAACAACGACATATTATTGAAACCTGTACACACTTTTTTATTTACTTTACTATCGGATTCGCTAGAGATTTCTACATTACTAGGTGACTCTTACCCGGCGTTGCTAGGGGTTATCCTTAGGATATAGACATATTATACCATAACTGATTTTTTTTGTAGGAAATTTTAAGATATACAATTCTATCGTAAATAAAGTCGAAAATGTAAACAACTAAGAATTTGTAAGGTTTTTAAAGTTTTTTTTTAACATAGCACTCTTTTTAGGGTGAATTGCCTAATACAAAAAAAAAAAGTTTTTTTATCAAAATTCTCTAGTCTTTCAAAAGAAATATTAACTCAACTTTTGCCACAAATTTTCTAATAAATGTAATAGGTCCCACCCAAGCTTAGTATGTTCAATTCCTCGGGTAGCTAAGTCCTCCATCACAACACAAGCAACATTTTCAGATTACTGTGGAGGTAGTAGGAGATTTTCAAATATTGTCAGGTTATTCGTAACCTGGAAATGTTTGCCTTTGTTTAAAAAAAAATAATAGTAAAATAAAATAGTAATGGAGGGAAAAATAGCAAATTGCCAGTGTTTTTACTATGGTCTCCTCTGCTTGCAAAGTCGTTAACTTTTTATAAAAGTATGTTTATCTGAAGTGATCTGCGAGGTAAGTTTGTTTTTCTGTTTCTGTATCTGTTTATAAATAATAGGTACGTTTTTAGGTTTCTGAATCTGTTTATAAATAACAAGTATGTTTTTCTGTTTCTGTATCTGTTTAAAAATAATTAGTATGTTTTTCCGTTTCTGTATCTGTTTATAAATAATAAGTATGTTTTTCTGTTTCTGTATCTGTTTATAAATAATAAGTATCTTTTTTTGAATCTGTATCTTTTTATAAATGTTAAGTATGTTTCCCTGAATCTGTTTGTAAATAATAAAATTAGATAGAGCCTAGAAACTCTTTATAATAAATTGTAGAGTTCCCTTGAGATTATTTTCCACAGAAACGGGGTAATATAAATAATCAAATTATTATTATTATTAAAACAATAAGTGGGGAAACTTTAAAGGGTGATAAATAACCATTATTTTACGACATTTTACCCGGAAATCACTTAATGAAAGAATTATCTTTTCTAAACCATTCAAACGGCCAACAACTTGGCCAAACTGAGACGGAAAGTGCAAACATTGACAGACAGACGAAATGAAAAACGGTAGAGTGAAAACATTCAGTCAAAAAGGCACAAATAATATTAATCCATATAATTCAAACAATTGCGATTAAATTTCATGGTATAAACCAAAGAATAATACAAACAATGCCATATATTTTCGTAGAAAACTGTGTTTCACCATGATTACGAAATTCAAATGGGTTGGCGATATGCAATTCCAGACAAGTGAGACAGACCGCGTGCTGAATGGTCTAGAACCAACAGGTAAGTGGCATATTTAGTGGCACATTTGTTTCCATTCAAATTTATATGAAAGGCACTTCTAGTATTCTTCTTTACTCTATGGAATTAAACTTTATTATTATTTTTTGTCATGATTAAAAAAAACTAATTTGTAATAATGTAATTTAAGATAAAACTTACCCATTATGAAGAGATTAGATTCAGTAGTTCAGAAAATGATATCCAACAACGTTGAGCACAAAACCACAAACTATGTATATTAAAGATTTTCCAATAACCCAACAATTTCCACCACTTAGAATTCACTTCACTATAGCAACAAATCACTGTTTAACTTTCTCCAATAATAATGATCGACTATTAAAGATTTTCTACTTCACTTAAAATAATAGACAGCACGCAACGTTTCCACAATTCCTCCAACGATTATGGATTCTCGGCAATTCGAAGCACCAACTGCAAAAAAGAAAAGTATTTATTTAACCCTCGATCACTCGCGCGGTTTTTAGCCTCGTGAGCACTCGCGGGGTGTTGTGGCCACCCCACATACTCAAAGTAATTGTTTATACACATAGTATCAGTGAATGGAATTATACCAGCATTTTATTATTTAGTGTTGTATGACGTATGTAAATAAAAAACGTTAATTTTATAAATCAAATTTATTACTGTTCTACAAAACATTATAATTATCAGCCTTTTTAGTCATAATATTGAGATCTTACCTCAAAGAACCAAAAAAACCAACTTCTTAGTTTTTAACACAAACTTTCTCATTCAAAATCATAAATATAAGAGTTAAATAATAAAATAAAATTTCTTATTATTTATAAAGAGTATAACACGAGCACTCGCGGGGTGTCGTGACCACCCCACGCAAACTTTGACACGTCCTCACATTGCGAGCGCTCGCGCTACACTCCCCTCCCTCCCCGAGTCGACGGGTTTAAAGGTAATTTGAAGGTACTGAGACGCGCGTACTCGTAACTAAACAAATTATTATTCATTTTTACGTTAAAAAATGCGTGGGGTGCTGACAGCACCCCGCGCGAGGGTTTGAGGGTTAAGACTAGCTGACGTATAGCCGGCGTTGCTCGGAGATATGAATGGTTTGGAGTAAAGTTGATTAAAGGTTTGACTTGATCATGCCATGCGTCCCGACTTATTCTACCAATTTCTTCCACATCAAACATTCTTCATAAACCTCTTTCTTCCTTCATCATATACGCCTCATTTTACCACTTTATTCGATTCGTGTCTTCCTCGGGCTTCCCCGACTATTTGTACCATTAACTGCTGTATACCACATTGTTACATTCCAGTGCAGAGAGCGTAAAGTTACTTCATTCGCTACTTTATACCACAATGTTACTGTTAAAAAAACTACGTTACATTGACTTTAAGGCGATGCACTACGTCGTGCAATATTTTAAATTGAGCCGCTATCAATAAGAACCCTTACGTAGATGGCGATAAGGTTTAAATTCCCGCTTAACACCATCCTGTTTTGATTTTTCAAGAAAAAAAACATGGCCAAAAAGTGCCTTTTATTTTATTTTGTGGATGTTCAGGCATAAATATTTAATTGTTTCCGATCATTTTATAAATAACTTAATTTGCCACATTATACAATAAAATCATAACCGATAATGTTGCTAGCTAGTTGATAATATAAAAGAGTGCGATTTATGAATGAATAGGCAAAATAAATTCTCACGCGAATCAAGCTGCGTCATACAATGGCTTACGAAAAAACTCTCGTTACATTTTTGAGAAATAAAATGTCAAATTTTGAAGTTGACTGTACGTCGTTCTAGAAAGAATAACAACATACTGAATTGACCCTTGATTTAGTGATGAACTCTAAATAAAAACATGACACGGGTAAGCTTATAAATTGGCACTAAACCGAGCCGGAAAACAATTCGTATGCGTTTTAAACGACATGTTAATGAGGCAATTGCACATAGCGTGCATATTAATGAATTAAACTAACTGTGTTTCGGACACTCCTAATTTTAAGCTGAATGCCTGCGTTGCGTCATGTATCGTATGAGAATGCTATAATATGGGATAGGCCTCTGTATGGTATTTGCTACTGTGTTTTGTCTCTATTCTCGTTATGTACTCCTGGTAATGAATTCCTAACCGAGCCCAATTTTAGTTGACATTATTATGTCAAACTGGGATAATGAACTCTGAAAATTGGCATCTACGACTGGATAATAGAAATACAGAATATAATATACAGAATATAATATAGATTTATAGGCCCTGTTAGAAGTTCTACCGAGCCGAACCCTCTGATATGAAAATATCTGGAGACGGTGAATTTTTTTTTCCCATTTGATATCTGGTGATTTGACGTGTTGTTGTTCTTGTATTGTTTTGTATATTTTTTACTTATATAATGCACTTACATAGTGTTGATTGACTAGCTGATCATTTGTGGAAAAGTGAGTGGAAGGGTTAAGTTTTTGCTTTGGGGAAGACTTAACCCGGACAACTAAATCGGAAGTTT
This sequence comes from Hesperophylax consimilis, assembly GCF_061612785.1. Classification (NCBI taxonomy): domain Eukaryota; kingdom Metazoa; phylum Arthropoda; class Insecta; order Trichoptera; family Limnephilidae; genus Hesperophylax; species Hesperophylax consimilis. The sequence continues at coordinate 8,571,619 of NC_142857.1, forward strand.
AAAAAATAGAATATAATAGATAAATAGATATTCAGGATAATCTCAAAGAGGTTAATGGATTACGCAATAAGTTAAAAGGGTTTTATTTAACTCCATATTGCTCGCCATACAATCCCATACAGACCTGTCACACCAAAAAAGATGATGTGTTATAATTTATAATGCTGTAGGCAGGAGAGGGGGTCAGAACCGGCTGTCATCTGCTAAAGTGACAGATCCCATACAAAGAAATTATATTTCGTAATTTTTTTTTTTTAAATACAGCACAAAATTTTAAGACATATTTTTTTGCATTAGCCCAGAGACTATGTCATCTTTGGGGATGCTGTGTAGAGGGACTTTTTAGAGAAATGAAGGAGAGTAAGTTCTGGGAAGGAAAAGGTATGAGGGATGGGTAGGAATCTAGAGGTCAGTGTGTTCGGGAGTAACGGAATTATGAATCCATACCTCCCGGTCGAGAGAGTCCAGCTGGAAAGGGGAAAGGTCTCCTCAAACCGGCCTCTCACGATCCGGCCCGCCACGCAGCTGGTGGGCAGGCGCATACGCCGCATTTTTCATAATTTCACATACATATGTTAATTTGAAACATATTACTATGTTTATACTGTTTGTTTAGTAATAATTTTTTCATAAAAATGATTTATTCTGCATATTTGAAACTTGTAATAACGGAAGTAGAAGAATTAAAATATTAAACATTCTACATATTCACAATTACCTCTATGGTACAAGATATGCGATCCATTGTTTGTATATTTTAGTAAGAAGCAGAACAGAGTATCATTTTCCCATCACTCTAACATAAATAGCCGTAATAAGCTATACATTACAGGTTGGTCGATAAATCTACGGTTGCGTGACGGACACGATGGTGTCGATACGTTGAATGATTCTCCCCACGGTATCGAGTGATGATCCTAGATTCTAGATTGGACCAAAAGTGGTAGGATTGATGGTGATGAGACCTCCTTCACATGCTTATCTAGGACAGTGCAGTGGTGAGTTATCACCTGTTGGGTAATAATCTGGATTGTTAGGGCTTCATCCCGCGACATGCATGTCATTTAGGAATAGGAATACCGGTGATAGCTTTGTTGTAATTGCCAGTGTAGCCCAAGACGAACCTCTACTCTTTAAAAAGAAAGTTGACTTTAGTAATAATACGTTGTCCTTTGTGCTATGCATAAAAAAACATTGTCTCTTAAACAGTAGTTTATCGTTAAAAATAATAAAAATGAAATATTGTTAATTTAGTAAAAATCTGGTAAAATATTCGTTTTCCTGTTAAAAACGGGACTGGAGGTCTATAACGAATGATTTCACAAATTTCATAATAAACTATCAGTAAATCACAAATATGTTATGAGGAAGTCGAAAAAAGTTTTCTTCAAATTAATAATAATTCGCATCTCGTACCTATTCGGACAAGGTCACCTGCGTTAAACACATGTTCAAACATATTCTGAATGACTAATATTTTATTATGAAATGGTCATGGAGTCACGTTTTTAACAGTATCTTGATAAAAAAAGCCGTTATCATTTTTCTCCGGGAGTAAAGTTGAGAATCGTCCTAAAATAAAGAATCCCTTTTGACAAGCTATAATATTTTAATTTTGAATTCAATTGGATTGCCAAAAAAGTGATAACTTGCTACGAAAACATACTGTCTAAACCAGGGCTTCCCTAACTGTGAGTCGCGACGCCCCGGGGCGCCGCGGGATCATCCCAGGGGCGTCGTGAGGCAATCTTTATAGCGAGAATATCGTTCCATCAGCACTGCAGCGTTAAGGGTTTTATTACCGTTTGCGACATCATACTTGTGTGAGACAGGTTTCTCTGCAGTTGCAGTAATTAAGAATAAGTACAGATCAAAAATAAATTTAGAGGCAGAGACGAGAGTGGCGATTTTGAAACTTCAACCTCCTTTTGAGAAACTATGCTCAGAAAATTTTAAGAACATCCTTCTCATTAATACCAAAGAAAAAAATTGCTTTTTTATCTTTTTTGTTTGCTTCCATTTTTGTTTTTATGTTGTTTTCTTTATTTTCTAATAAAAAATTTAGATAATATTTGGAGTTTTTCTGACAAATTGTTATTAGGTAACGTACCCATACTACGTGACCCGTTCAGGGGGGGGGCTTCAAAATACTACGCTTTGTACAAATGAGCGGCGGGGGGCTTAGATTTTTAGTCACTGGGGGGGGGGCGTCGCAAAAAATATGGCAACTTCCCAAGGGCGTCACAGTTGAAAAAAGTTTGGGAAGCCCTGGTCTAAACGTTAGAAATAAAATAATAGTACCTAACAATAAAATGTTGTAAAAAATAATGATTGTGTTCCCAATTTTTTCGATTGTCGACAAGATAATGGCTAGATTGTTGTTTCAGTAAATACATTGACACACAAAGATTACAATCGCCGGAAATTATTTTCACCAGTCGATACGATCTCGAAACTTAACTAAACAGGAAACCATCGTGAAAAATTGATGGAGTTATCTAATTCGATGCCAAATTTTACATGAAGTGAGCATTTATCCATTCAATATGCCCGTATACCGAATAGGAAGTATTTTGTGTGGAAATGCACTAAGAAATTGAACAATACTAAATCATGATTACTTAAGGCGAAGCTTAATGCTAAATCACTATTTTGATTAATCTTTTTAACATACATTATGAAAACCAAAAAATATACTTAAATTGAAGGTTTTCCTATCGCTTCGCTTGAGTAGAATACAAATAAAATAAAAATTACTCAATAAAAAATATAAATGCAAACTACTACTAATTTATTTTTAAATAGAAATGTATGAACGCGTAAAGGAAACAACTTTAAAAAATACAGTATTATAGCTAAGATTATCTGAGACAGATTCACTTGATTAACTTTTTTGCTTTCTTATAAAATTATTTACAAAATAAATCAAAACTAGTTTTGTGCTTGAAATCGAACGTTTCTAGACTCCGTTTGTCAAGCGATTTTAATGCCTATTACCTACAATATAAGGCATACCAAGAATATACCCTTTTTTGGCTTGTAGCTTCCTCTTAATATTTAAATTTCTATTTGAAAACAAAGTTTCGTCTTTCATATAATATACAGGGTGTCTCGTAAGCTAAACATTGAAAAATTTAAGAATTGGACCACCACATATTAAATATCCTTTTTTATTGTAAAAATATTGACCAACTCCTAATTAAAGAGTGACCAATGAGATATAATTTGAGATTTTCACCTTCCACTTTAGCCAATGTTTCGGACAGCATTACAGTGGCCATCATGCCTCATCTGCCCTGATGATGTATAATACATAACCTCACACTTCATCACAAGATTTACATATCTGCCTTGATGATGGACACTGTAATGCTGTCCAAAACGTTCGGTAAAGAAGGAGGTAGTAATACCCCAAAAATAAATCACTTTATTAGTGCCCAATGAATTATTCCTTGAAGAAGTTTTTTTAGTAATTTATTTATTTAACGCCCAGAGGGCTTTTACGTGTAGGTGGTACAATTTTGAAATATGAGAAAGAAATAGTAAAAATAAAATTACATTAAAAAATAATACATGCAAGAAACAATAATAAAAAGAACAACAACATAAATTTAAAAATACAGCGATTTGACTGGTTTACAAAAATATACTTCCATTTAGGAATAGTGTTGAAATAAATCTTTTACGTGATCCACAAAATTCGCAAAGTTAATATTAAATATATCGACATCACCTAAGTATTGGTTTCCCATAGTGTGAAACCGTTGTATTGGGGAGTTCGCAATGTTATTGCGCTTATGTGTGTTGCAGTGGAATAGTGTATTTTGTCGTGTTGTTATTGTATGTATTCGTAAGTTTGTGAGTTGCAGAAGTTCGCAAGTTATGGTTCATCTTTCTGTAGTACAGGGTTTTCCAATAAGAGGTGTTATTTTCAATAGCCCGCTATTTCGGTAGATGTTACTTTTGAAGCTGTCATTTTTTGACATTTGACAAGTAGAAACTACGCCATTAATAAAAATGGAACGATACACGCTTCAACAACCCATTGAAATTATTAAAATTCACTTGAGTGAATCAAATGCAAATCATCTTTGAGTGATGAGGCCCATTTCCAACTCGGTGGCTTCTTCAACAAAGAAAAATTGTCGCATCTGGGGCTCGGAAAACCCAAGAGTTATTGTTGAAAAGCCTCTTATCCTCAACGTGTGACTGTTTGGTGCGAAAATGAGGCTGGAGCAACAGTTACGGTGAATGTATCGCTCATTGATTTTTTATGGTCGGAATTGGATGGTATTGATCTGGACAACGTCTACTTTCAACAAGACGGCGCTACGTGCCACACGAGCAACGAAACCATTGATCTTTTACGATTGAATATCAAAATAACACCTCTTATTGGAAAACCCTGTACATATTTTTTTATATCGGTATAATTCGAATTTTTAAAGAAACAAAAGAAAAATGAGAATTTATTTTTGTAATATTTAATATTGCGTTATCAACATCGGTCTGGATATCAATAGTTAGACTATGCTCGGGAAATTGGCATAAAATCATCGGTAGTTAGCCTATCGATTCGTTATTGTTAAGTTATCAATTTCAATGTGCTAGACCCTTGATATACGTACATCAAGCATTTCAATGGAGCAATATATATTTTTTAATTGTTATTACGAAACCACCTTTCATTCTAGTAAACTCCACGCTAGTGAAATGATGATTTAAACTAAAATTTTATTATGGTAATAAACATGATTCAATTTGTTTGAAATAGCACTATTCATTCATTACAATGGGAACTTTCCAACCACTAATTTACAGAATTAAATTGAAGTAAATTTGTTTTCGAACGGTTTTGAATTTGTTCACCGTAATGTGAAAATTGCATGTGAATGAATTGGCACTTAAATAACATAAAATCATGTAGCATTATTATTTATAAACGGTAAAAAGTTCAACACAATGAATTGTTGGAATGTTGTATTATTTCATGATTAGTTATTGAAACGAAACGATATACAGCTCTTACTTAGTTTACTAAACAAAATAATTAAACATTTCAATTTTATACGTTTATTTTCCGCCTGAATAAAGTTTGAAATAAACATCGTCATTGAGAGAGTTACGTGTTTTTGAACAAATTGTAAAATTCCTAAAAAAAAATTACATAAAATGTACGATTTCTAATTATGAATATACTTATAAATCTTATGATTTCTGGGGAATTCTTGTTTTTTGATTTATTAAATAATAGAAAATTAGAAACATACTTTTTGGACGCGATGTTTACGTTATTACTACTATGGAATTATGTATAATATTTGTCCAAAGAAACGACACTATCTCAATGACAATTATTTTTTAAACTTTCTTCAGGCAGTTACCTAAGTACCATATATTCGAAAAAAATGCGAATAAGAAAGTACAAATAAATATTACAATTCCATATTTGAAGAAATTTTATTTACCGAGGCCAGCATCTTGTAACGGAAACGGAACGTACAAACAAACGTAATGCAAAACAGTCGAGTTAAAACATGACTTCACTATGCTCAGTCAACACTTTTTTTTATTTTTTTACTGTAAAAACCGTATTATATCGGCTCTCTCAAGATGCTGCTAGTTTTTTTTAAAATTTATTTCAAATTTACGTAATATTGTGTTGATATTTTTGTTGTATTTTTGATTATGTTATAAACTGTGCCTGCTTAAGAGCACAGGAGTTCATAGTGAGATAGGCACAGCACATCAACAATGTAAATGTAATTAATAATCATTTCTTCACCACCTAAGATTCTTGCTGCCGAGTCTCACCTGTCACCTGTCCCTGTTCTTCTTATTTTTTTGATATTTATATTTTTTGTAATACCTGCATCAACTGTAAAGAGCCCCTGAGGTGATATCTCACAAAAGCGGCGCTATACAAATTGTCCAATAAATTAATTAATAAATTGATAAAATTTTATATTTATAAAGAAATCAAATATTTCGACATCAGAACAACTTTTCCTTTGTGGAGTTTGTTTGTAAAGCTGAAATTAATGGTTTTGTATCAGATCTTCGTATATTTCGCAGATTGTTTGAACTCTGCATCTACTTAAAACAATATGAATATAATAGAAATAGAAAGGGAGGTAGGTCCGCAATGTATCCAGCTACCACTGAATTATTTTCTCAGGAGAAATTGCGTGACAAACTGCACTAAACTGTGCCGCTGTCGATTGACGTATAATGAAAGTCGTCAAGTCCCTTTTCTATTCTGCATTCTCGTCAAATTGTCTGCGGTCTGCGGTCTCCTATTATAATGCTGCACTCTGAGATAACCAGCATTTAACCTTTCATCCTGCCGCTAATTCAAAGACAAAATGTAATCACCACTGATAATTAATAATTCACTATAGCTATTATTGCTTCTAGCACAAGCCGTGCTGTAGAAAATGAGCAGTTAAAGAGACCTGTTTTCGGACTTTTGCACTGGGTTAGTATCAGAGATGTGCTTTATTTCAAATAAATCCATTTCAAATGGAAATTTTCCATTTTAAATGCTTTTTTGCAACATTCTTCCTACTATCTCCACTCATTTTTTTTTCATAAGCCCCAGTCGGTCCTCAACCTCGCTATGAGAGATAATTTACATTTGTCAAGTTGCTCCCTGGTAGGAGCCCTGGCAATTAAGTGATACCATTACAAAAAATACTGATTCATATACTGAACATGGGGCCATGACGCTGTAATATTAAATGTTAGATAGCAGTTTCTATGTTTTTTTCGTTGGCAACATTAGTCCCGGGCAAATTTTTTGTGGTTTCATAATCTGTAGTCGTGGTGTTTTTGGATTTACCATCTTGTAATATGTTTGTTCTACATTGATGTCCATTATTAAATGACAAAATTGTTTAAAAATTCTATAATTATTTTAATTGTTTGACCTGAGAAACCATTTTGCATTTTCAATGCATTTTGAAAATAGGTATTTTGCATTTTGGATTTGAAATGCTTTTCTAAAAACCATTTTGCATTTTCAAATGGAAAAGTTTTGACCCATTTCCATTTTGCATTTCAAATGGTTTTGGGTACCCATTTTTCACATCTCTGGTTAGTATTAGAGCTAGTATCCCGGACCTTTGTCAGCACCGTAATTCCGATGTTGCGCTTGTCTTAATAATGGATTTTTGTTGGTTTCATGACCTTGTTTCAAGCGGTGACAAAAATGACAATTCAACACACCTACAAAATGTGATATAAAGTCATGAAAAACAAAAACTAGGTTAAATAGGTTACATAGGTTAAGTTAGGTTAGTTATTATTACAAAAATGTTAAGTTGTATATAAAAGTATTCCCAATAAGTTCGTAAGAACTTATTTAGGGAATGACATCTCAAAACAAGAAGAAAGCATTATATCATTATGCAGAAACAGCACCCAGAAGAACATTAATGAGGGATTTTTTATCAATTTTTTATTATATATTAACACCGCACTAACCACAGGGCCTATGTCATCTTTGGGGATGCTGTGTGGAGGGTCTTTTTAAGGAAAGTTATGAAAGGAAGTTCTGAGAGGGAAAAAGGTATAAGGGATAGGTAGGAATCCAGGGATCAGTGTGTCCAAAGTGACGGATGAATTATCTACCCCTTCCGCTGCGACGCAAGGCAGTGGGTCAAGAGAGAGACCAGGTGGAGAGGTCAAAGGGTCTCCCCATTGTATTGAAACTAATTGGTGTAAATAAAGAGTTCCTTTTATTACAGGCAGATAGCACTCAATAACAACTTCGTTTATATTAATATGGCAATTAGTTTGTATATGTGAAATATCACGGGAAAATGTTATTTCACTGTAAATTGCACATTACTCATCGCTCGATGTATCTCGAAGTCTACACTGATCAAAATAGGCAATTTTCGTAAAATATTGGCGAGAAGATTGTGTAAATTTAATGTCAAATTTGACGGCAGATGTGTCACTGGAATCCGGCACTATTAAGCGGTGGAATTAGCACTTAGCTAGGATTCACGTACTTAGCGAGCCCAAAGAGCAACTGATAAGCCGGCCCATAGTATTTTAGAAATGTATGCAGTTTACATAGTTTATATTTTTTAAGCTTCGCCGAGCTTGAACCCCCGACCTTTGGACCCAGAGCTAAGCCAATCAACACGTCCCACGACACGCGTAAATACTTGATACATTTACCGGTTTTTGTTTGTTTTCCACGTGAATTGAGAAGAATTAATTTAAATGTAGTTTTCAGAAACATTATTTTTGTACAGCGCCCTTGATAGATATTTCAGCATCGCACTAGTAAAATAGGTACCACCATTCATAATCTAAAGATTGATTTAAATGGTTCCATGATAACCCCACAAAATGACAATTCAACACACGTTTAAAATGTGATAAAAAGACATTAAAAGTGATGAAACAAAAACTAGGTTAAACAGTTACGTTAAGTTAAGAAAATCGTAAAGTATGCTCCGAAAATCATTATAAAAACACATCTGGTTCGGCTGGTTGTCACTTTCTTACAACCTTCACCTTTCTCATATTATTCCCCTCTCTTCTTCCTCCAGCCTAAAAACGTACCCCAAATTATGAGAGTTATCATAGACTTTATATTTATTCGGTTCCATGATAACTCAACACAGTGACAATTCAACACACTTTTAAAAAGTGTTATAAAGTCATTAGAAACGATATTTTTTTTTAACCTAACCTACTTAACCCAGTTAATAAAGTTTTTGTTTCATCACTTTCCATGACTTTACATAACTTTTTAAAGATGTGATGAATTATCATTGTGATGATTTATCCGGTTACCATTTATTCACAGACTATTGCGCGGTGATCACATTTTTTTTAAAAGCCATAATAAGCGCAATTAAAAATAAAGAATATTTATTTTTTATTATCATTATGGGTTCATTAAACTTTACTTTTAAAAAAACAGACCATAAATTCCGAATCATTTTTAAGACGTATTTTATCTATAAAATCTACATAATAATGGGATAGTAATTCTATTATTAGTGGTGTTCATTAGTTATTTTTTACGTGTGTGAACATGAACTTGAACACGGACACAGCTGGATATAATAAATAATAAGCCCGCTGATAATTTGGCCGGAGTTCACAGACATGGACACGAACATTTTTGAACCCGGATTTTTTTCAAATCAATCAACTCTTGCTGTGCGAGCTTTTATTGTAATTTATTATTAATTAGTGGTGTTTTATAATTATTACAAGGTTTTCTTATTATGTTGTTGAAATCAAAACATCGTGTAAATAAAATCTCATGTTTCATTAAATTTGAACTACTAAAAGTACTATTCGAATTCGTACGAAATTTCTAAACTTTTTTTTTAAAACTTTTTAAATTTTCTGTCTGGAATTATTTCTAGGGAACGCACAACTCTTTCAACCCGCAGTCAATTTCATCATAACTGTGAATAGGGTTAAGCAAAACCCGCACCTTTTTCAAATCCCGCGGGATTGCGGGATATTATTTAGAAATTGATATGTATAGGAAATAGATTTTTATTAATGGGCATTAAATTGAAATAATGCTTGATGTGGTGTTGTAATTTGCTTGTAGTTTCGATACCGACCATCAGATGTCGGTAGAGTGAGTTCCATGATAACTCCTCAAAATGACAATTCGTGACAGTGATAAAAAACTAGGTTAAATAGTTACATATGTATATATATTATATTTAACATAGTTTTTGTTTCATCACTTTTCATAACTTTGTAGCACTTTTTATAAGTGTTTGAATTGCCATTTTGATGAGATACCCGGTCACCAGTATAAAGTGTACAAAATATAAGTATAAAAGGGAAGATTTTTTTATTAATAATGTCGTATAAATTATTAGTAATATTATAAATTATTAACCTGTAACATATTGATAATGATATGACAATAACAATCCCAAATAGAATTATTTGTCAATGATGCCAATCAGTACACACGGAATTTGCGATTGTAAACCCTAACTAAATTATAGTTTTTCCTATATATATTTGCTAAAACGGCGCTAAAGACATTATCCAACTATTATTATTATTATTTGTATGACTATTTAAATTGTTTTGTAGAGGGGGCTAAAATCTCTAGTAAAAACATATGCAAGAATGACGTCATGCTTCGAATTTCTAGGTCAAAGCAAGAATCATTTGTCAGCTTTCAATATAATATCCATCATGAGCCATGAAACTTTGAAATATCCATTGGCTGTTGAGATAGTTAAATAACAAACCATGTGGTTTACTTCGGTAAGAAAAAAGGGTTTCAGAAAAGCGCGTTGAAATCACGAACAAAGCACGAAAAAATCAACCGGTAAAAATACAACGTTTTTATTATTATACATCTACTTTAAAACTTCTTTTAAAACACAGAAACTGGAGTCAACAACTCTGCCAACATCGACCGACATTTATTTGGTGCATTAACTTTTGTAATGTCATCCGATTTAGTGTATGTGCGTGATTGTCACAAAAAATCAATAGAATGCATTGTCATCGACAACGAGTGTATCTGCCGATTTTCAGCTCGATCGGAAGTCGGGAAGTGAATTAATTTCTACTTGTAAAATTTGCAATCATTCACGAAAACAAAAGTGAAATTCAATAGTATTTAATAAAAAAAAGTATTTACAGAAAAGCGTAATGAAATCACAAAGCCAGAAAAAACTGATATAATATCGTATGAAATACGCTCAACAAGTAAAAGAAGTTGCTTCATGTTTAATAGACGGAGGCCAATCGATAGCACAAAACCATTTATAGGAGACCTTCCCCTTTTTCCCCTCTTCCACCCCTCTAGCCAACCAACCCCACAACTGCATTGCACCATATTCCCACCCACATCACCCATCACCACCCCAAGTCACACCCTTTCCATGCTGGGATGCAGCCCTTAGTTACATTCAACAAATGGATATTACCAACCAAAACCAGTCAAAACATATTATAACATTGATTGATTGCACACTAGATATTCACAAGACAACTATTGAAGCAATCACAGAAATATAATCGATGAAAACAATTAGACCTATCTTTTATATAAAGCAGTGTGTCTGTACGGAGAAAAATGAGTATTGCAGATTTATTAAAATCCCGTTAAAAACGAGATTGCAAGCCGTTCCCTGTAGTATTAGTACATTCCTAATATATCAGAACACGTGTTCATTCACCTGCTTTTGCCCTGCGAATATATAATGACGAAATACGAAAATGTATTGATTTTTATGAACACTTGTTCCGACATCTTGATAATACATTCACTTTTTACTCAACAAATTCTATCAATTCATTCGTTCAGCCGAATAATACATTCATCTTGATAATACATTCACTTTTTACTCAACAAATTCTATCAATTCATTCATTCAGTCGCATAATACAGTCATCTTGATAATACATTCACTTTTTACTCAACAAATTCTATCAATTCATTCGTTCAGCCGAATAATACATTCATCTTGATAATACATTCACTTTTTACTCAACAAATTCTATCAATTCATTCATTCAGTCGCATAATACAGTCATCTTGATAATACATTCACTTTTTACTCAACAAATTCTATCAATTCATTCGTTCAGCCGAATAATACATTCATCTTGATAATACATTCACTTTTTACTCAACAAATTCTATCAATTCATTCATTCAGTCGCATAATACAGTCATCTTGATAATACATTCACTTTTTACTCAACAAATTCTATCAATTCATTCGTTCAGCCGAATAATACATTCATCTTGATAATACATTCACTTTTTACTCAACAAATTCTATCAATTCATTCATTCAGTCGCATAATACAGTCATCTTGATAATACATTCACTTTTTACTCAACAAATTCTATCAATTTATTCGTTCAATCGCATTTTTAACCGAATTACGAATAATTTTAATACATTCTTAATAAATTAAGAATATTTTATATCAGTAAGTTTTATCGGTGTGTCGGGGGCGAGTTGCTTTAATTTTAATACAAATCTACAGTTTTATTACGAGATTGATAAAATTTTGAATACTTCACATTCAACACAAGATGAAGGTCACTGTCTACATCTGAAAGTTAACGACGGGGACTTCAAATAGTATTAATATCATATATTAGTAGTAATATCTTCTTTATTCTATGATAAATATAAAATGGATTGATTGTAGGTACACTTATTCACAGTGATTGTTAACAAGACGACGACAAATGCAATCATAGAAATGGGGTTACAAAGTAAAACAGTCAAACAATGTAAAAATTGTTTGATCTTTGGTCGTACATTAGACATTTACGAGATAACTACTGAAGAATACGACGAAAAAGTCAGACAGCGTGATACGAGAATAATTTATTTATTTATTTATTTAACGCCCAGAGGGCTTTTACATGGTTGGTAGTATAATTTTAATTTTCAAATACTTTGAAACATAAAAAATAAGAATAAAATTACATTTGATAAAAGCTATGCAACAAGTCATACAAACACAAGAAACAAAAACAGAAAATTACAGCTATTTGTAGGTTTACATGGTGTATTTAGGAGTATTGTTGAAATAAATGTTTTAAATGATCCACAAAACTTGCCAAGTTGGTATTGAATATGTCAAGTATATAATGGAGTGAATGTACATATATTCACATAGATTTTTCATAACACAACGTATAAAGCAATCACAGCAACGGGTTACAATGAACATAGTCAAATAATGTCATAATATGGATATATCGTAACGACAAAAGCAATCTGAGCAACGGTTACAAATGAAAACAGTGAAATCATCAAAAATATTAATTTCGGTTGTCTGTGCGTCCTGCGTAACTCTGGTTCAATGAACTCAAATTTGCTCTGAACTAAAGTGTCATTTTTCAAATTTGGAACCGATGACGTGAAGAATTCAGATAAGCGATAAAGTACCCACCCTTAACATGACAGAAAATTATTTTAATTGTCGATTTCAAAATTGGAACAGATTTTCAAGAATTCAGACAATTTCTATGATTTCTCGCTAATATAATCAAATATACTAATTTTGGCTATCTGTGCTGTGCACGATATACATATATGTGCCCGCTGGACCAACTAACGTCCAGCGGGAAATCTGGCTCACAAATTTGCTTTGAATTTAAGCATTAATTTCTTAATTGAAACACGTTGTGTGAAGAATTCAGACGGACAATAAAAATAAAGTAGGTACCTACCTACAATATAATATTTTATTATTTAAAAAATGGAACTGATTTGTCAAGAATCAAGAATTCAGATTACCCCGTCATTTTTTCAGTGGTCTGCGCTAGTAATGTAATAAAGTTGTTTGATTGTTAAATCGATATTATCAAATCTACAACTTCTAAAGAAACCACCCCCACTGCGTTACCAACGAAAGCAGTCAAAAAGCGACATTAAATGAAGTGATTGTACACTTATTCACGTTGATTTTTCGTAAAACAACTTCCAAAACAAACACAGCAATGGGTAACCAACGGCAACAGCTAAATTTCGTGGTCAAATAGGAAATTCAAAAGACAACGACTGAGGCAACCAAACTAATGAATACTAAAGAAAATATTAAATAATAACGTCAAACATGGATTGATGTAATATAGGACAAGTATAATAAATATGCAGAGGAATAAAGCAATCAAAGCAACAGGGCAACAACGAAAAAAGTAAAAAAACATAAAATGGATTGATTCTAAACTAGATACCTCGGGTACACTTGATACCCACACGGGAAAACTACTAAAGCAATGGACAATCGAATAATAACGTCATAACAATCTGTAAAATTGATAAATCTGAGGCTTAGTCAATCCAAGCCTGTTATGCCTCAATACAAAAGACTATCCCACCAAAACGGTGGTTTCAACAATTCCTCCATTTAAAACAAAATCCTCACTTTTTCGAATGAAAATTGGACATTGTTCTGTTCCTTCTCAACTTTATGAAATTCAGGTACTTGACTCCCCAGATTGTACATTCTGTGGTCTAGAAGTGGGAACTTTAGATTACATATTTTTTGGTTGTTCCTCTCTAAACAAATAACGTCTCTTCTATAAAACCTTATCTAAAATTCCCTCCCCTCTATTAAACATCTCATCTCTTCTAAGTCTGAATTCGACTCCAATATTCCATATATTTTTTAAATTTGCCAATTTAAACAAAATTAATATATAAATTCACCTCCCCTCTCTAAATTATTTGAAAAGATGTCCTAGAACACCCTTGAAGAGTAAAAGCCAGAACCATTCGAAAAAAAAGCTTAAAGTGCCTACGTCAATCAATGTTTTTCGATTTCTTGATATAAAAAACGCCAAAAAATATGTTGACTTCCATATTAGATAGGTCCCAATTTCATGCATCTAGAGCACCTGACATAGGTTTTCGTAGCATTAAAATGGGGAACATTTTAGAGAACTTTCTGGTACCCAAATCAAATTACCAAAAAACCGACTCTTCTAGAAAAACCCCAGAATATACAGAAGACAAAAGCAATCACAGCAACAGTGCTCATCAATGAAAACAGTAACATAACATAACAAAATGGATTGATTGAATACTAGAATTTCACAAACAACGACAGAAGCATTCGAAGCAAAGGACTACGTGAGGAAAAAGTCGTGAACATAGAATTGAAGAGATTTTATCGTGCTGATATTTATTTCGTTAACGAAAATATTCAAAAAACATATAAATACAAAAATGTTCCCATCAAAGCAACAGACGCAGACGGCGTAAGTAAATTATTGAACGGTGTTGCATGTTTTGAGTATTTTTATAAATTTTTCACGATTTTGGTGGTTGGTTGTAATAATATAATATAGTTTTTTTTTGTTCATAAACTTCCAATAAGAATGAACTAAAATTGAAATTTTCATCTCAACACAAATGTTTGAAAAAATATATACATATTAATAGCAGTAATTTTTGATTGAAGTAAAATAGTACATATTGAATTATTTGGTGTGTTGGAAATAAGCCGACGTAGCTCAGTGGTCCAGAGCGTCCGACCGGACATCAGAAGGCGCGGGTTCAATTCTCTTCGGCGGCATTTATTTTTACTCGGAAGATATTTTCAATTTTTATTGATATTACAGGCGACTAATTATTGCTTATAATAATTTATTATCCTTTGTGCTATGCATAAAAACCTTGTCTTATAAACATTAGTTTATCATTAAAAAATAACAAATGTTTACATTCAATGCTTCGATGAATACATCAACAAGTTATACGAAAATGCTACGATAATGTTGTTAAAACGATAAAAGGTCTAAGTCTAATAATAGACTTTGCCATTGTAGAAAAATAGATCAATCAATGCATTATTAATATTTTTGTTCAATAAAACAAATATATAATATTGAATTATTATCATCTGAATGCAACGGTTGAAGAAATATCGAATAAAGAAACATATAATCAATGTCATCGTCTTTTAATTCATCCAAGAATAAAATAAAAAAATTACCATCAATATTAAAATTAAAACATTCAAAAACCAATTAAGTATGATTTTTTTAACTATTGAACCAAGCAGTTTCACAAAACACGGAATGGAGCAATTTATACCCAGTTTCATAATTGAATTATAAAAACTTACTACGTCATAATAGTTTAATTATACGAATATCTGAGAGAAGTGATACGGGGGTTGTTGGTAGGTATCTAATGCAACTAAAATTCACCCTCCCCCAACGTTTACATTCAACAAATTGATTCTAACTGCGAAAATCATCGAAATAAACATCAAAATATCTTCTTTACGATTCCAATATCTGATATTTTAAACAATTCGCATTTAAAAACACGTGCATTTCTTTGAAAAACTAACAATAAAACACGAAACAGCAACCTAAGAATGAGGAATAGGTTCAGGTACAAAAACATGCATCCCTTGCTCAATGTTTACAATCAACAAATTGATTTTATTTGAGGGTACAACCGTAAACACCGCAATAACTCGAATATAATTTAAAACATTCCAATATAAATCACACAAACCTCATTTAAATAACAAATTGTACATCACTATTTATCAGAACTTTGTTTAGTTGAAAACAAAACACAACAACCCGCACGAGAATAGAACGAAACTGAAATTGAAAAAACGTTAGCCCGGCGCGCACGCGCACATTCAACAACAAAGCTACGGTTTGAAGCACGCGGTTAAACTAACGGAAACTGGCCGGCAAGGAAGGCCTCTGCTCGCGCTCGCTGCTGCGTGATCCCCTCTCCCCTCAAGGAGTGGAGAACTAGTGGATGAAGCACGGTCATGAGATATAGTTAGAATCGTAAATCATGGCAGAGTATCTTAAATCTATAGAATATAAACCAATTTCACCACTGACTGCCTTTTGATCCTAGCCCATTTAGATAACCAATAATGGTCAGACTTTTGAATATGGCATTTCTTGGGTTTTTTTATTCTATGCTTAAATCGTTGAAGGAATAATGTGTATTTTTCCTCCAAGCTTAAATCGGTTCCACGACAAAACAAAAATTCGTAAATGTAAGAAAAGTGATGAAACCTAACCTAACCTACTGTTTTCACCATGTTCTATTTTGTCACTGTTCCGTTTTAACCGGTTACCTCTTAAATCATACTTAAGTAACTTGAATCATGGACGAGAATCGCAAAGCACAGTTGAGAATCTAAAATAAAAGTTGACAAACTTAAATCATAGTTGAAAATCTTAAATCACAGTTCAGAGACATAAATAATGAACGATAATCTTAAATCATTGTTGAGAAACTTAAATAATGAACGATAATCTTAAATCATAGTTGAAAATCTTAAATCACAGTTCAGAGACATAAATAATGAACGATAATCTTAAATCATGGTTGAGAAACTTAAATAATGAACGATAATCTTAAATCATAGTTGAAAATCTTAAATCACAGTTCATAACTTAAATAATGAACGATAATCTTAAATCATAGTTGAAAATCTTAAATCACAGTTCATAACTTAAATAATGAACGATAATCTTAAATCATAGTTGAAAATCTTAAATCACAGTTCATAACTTAAATAATGAACGATAATCTTAAATCATAGTTCAGAAACTTCAGGGTTGGCGATGAGAGGTTCCTTCAAATTACCAAATCAAATTAGATTGAGCCTGGGAAATCAATGTTGTACAGCGTCCTTGAGGTGGTTTTTAATAAAAACGGCGCTATATAAGTGATCAAATTATTTTTATTATTCAGCCAAACAAATATCCCCCTATGGAGATATCGCCGTCCTCAGGGCCGCCTTAAGCCGAGAGGGGGCCCATGGGCACCCTGAGTTTGGGCCCCCCCCCCTTATTTTGTATGTTTGGTGGTCCTTTTTGAAAGCCAAAACATATAGGAAAATAACATAAACATTAAAGAATCTT
The DNA here is from genome assembly GCF_061612785.1 of Hesperophylax consimilis. Classification (NCBI taxonomy): domain Eukaryota; kingdom Metazoa; phylum Arthropoda; class Insecta; order Trichoptera; family Limnephilidae; genus Hesperophylax; species Hesperophylax consimilis. The sequence continues at coordinate 8,589,020 of NC_142857.1, forward strand.
TCTATATTATAAGTTCCAGTGGCCCGCAGTGGCCTATATGACGGAACTGGTCCTTACTGGCTACATATTGTGCTATATAATATTCTTTAAAGTTGTAAAGTTAAGAGAATCTCTCTCCTTACAAATCTCTTCACCATGATAATATCTTACTATCTTTCTGACACATCCTCTACATTTCTTATTTGGCGCATTCTCCCACCCTGAGCGAGGGAGAGGCGGCTAGGAGATCATAGGACTTTAGCACGCGTCAGAGGGAGCATACATATCTCTGTGAGAACGGGAATAGAACGGGGCGGAACGGTCCGTCACAGAGTAGTAAGCACGTCGAGAAGCGCGTCGTAAACAAACTGTATGGGAGCTGTTTTCATTGCGACTTTTATGGAAATTAACTCAAAACAAACTAATTATTGCTATTACCTGCAACAAACAATGTCCACTTTATTCACATGGTTGTAAAATGTTAAATTTTGTACCCAATTTAAGTTACATCGGGGATTTTGAAACTTTGGTTTAAATCTCAAATAACATTGAATAAGAATTCTTTATTGTTTACCGGCATTTACGTTTGCCATTCGAATTTCATTAATTGTGAAATGCCGCTTGCGGTTCCTTCTTTCCTCTCCCGTAATTCGTGGTTCGGTTCGCGCAAATGTTGTCCTGTTTATACGCACCCTTAGGTACCTACCTAATCTGTGTAAGAATTGTAAATAACTGTATAAAGACGTGGTTCACACGAGGCTGTTGAAATAATTATTAATTTCAAATGGTTAACTTTTTGATAAAATAATACTATAAATGTAATTCGTTCTAAGCTTTTAGATTTATTACGTAATCAATTTATAACAAAACCAAAAACTATTTGATTGTAATTCATTCAATTCAAATAAGGAACAGAATTTTCTTACTTGTTATAAAAATATTAATTTAACCAAGATTCACTAGAGTGATTACTTTTATGTCTTTTGAAAAATATATTATCTAACCTTCGAATTCTCTGGTAGGTGCACCTACGGTGCAAATTCGGACAGCCACCGTAAAATTTCTTTAAGTTCGATGGACCAAAGCAGCTATGTTGTAAAGAACATTGGCAAATACATGAACTTTGTAGGAGTTATTTTACCATAAAATATTTCATTCACGGGACTAAGACCCATGAACCTAGAAAAAGCCCTGGACAGAGATTAGTGCGATTTTGTATGAATGGCATTGAAGCAAAATCTAAGGTGAGGAGAAATTTCCTGGCAGCCATCTTGTATGACTAACTTTTGAACTGATTTGTATGCAAAGTATAATGAACTTTTATTATTTTATTTTTGTTGGTAACGCAGTTACAACGGCTTATGATTTTTTTGAGACAAAGAATGGAGGTCTAAACTAAAAACTTACCTTTTTAAGCTGTCGTACCCTTAAATTAAATATACCATTCCTAAGAGAAAGTCCAGTTATATTCAATTTTCCAATTATGTCCTAAATCCTGTATCTAAATTTCGCTAATAAACAATTAGATAATGTTAATTAAGCGTTAATCTCAAGTGACCTACCAGGTAAGTATTGTACTGTATATCATCTCCATAAATAGTTATGTAATAACATATATCACTATAGAAATGTATTGTAAGTTTGTACAGCGCCCTTGAGGTGATTTTGCACAAAAACGGCGCTATACAAGTCATCCAATTATTATTATTCACCCCGCGACTTCAAATTACTCCCTCCAGGAATTTTGAGGTCCATGCTAAACCCCGGATTTGCGACCGATTTCAACTTCAATTTTTATTCGAAAACATTTTTTGTTTATTCGACAGTCAATGTTTTCGACACCTGCTTTCTCGTAATGATCGTCTCTCGAAATAAATTTCATTCTCACCAACCCCTGTGTGGAAGTTCCTGTACTGTGCCGCCAGGGGCCCGATTCCGTAACTTAATAATAAATCCGCTATTTAGGAACCGCTCCGACGAAATTTGGAAACTTTACCGGAAGCTGGGGAAATCTCCCGCTTTCATTTCAATGGTGCATATTTCCGACTGCATTCTTACAGAACGCTGAAGAGATACTTCTTTAATCCATGTTAGAGACAGAGATGTGCTTTATTTCAAATAAATCCATTTCAAATGGAAATGCAAAATGCAAAATGGGTATTTTCCATTTTGCATTTTAAATGCTTTTCTCAATGCATTTTCCATTTTAAATGCTTTTTGCAACATTCTTCCTACTTTCTCCACTCATCTTTTTTTCATAAGCCCCAAATATCAGTCGGTCCTCAACCTCGCTATGAGAGATAATTTACATTTGTCAAGTTGCTCCCTGGTAGGAGCCCTGGCAATTGAGTGATACCACTATTAAAAGTACTGATTCAAATACTGAACATGGCCATGACGCTGTAATATTAAATGTTAGATAGCAGTTTCTATGTTTTTACGTTGGCAACATTAGTCCCGCGCAAAGTTTTTGTGGTTTCATAATCTGTAGTCGTGGTGTTTTTGGAAATACCATCATGTAATATGTTCTACATTGATGTCCATTGTTAAATGACAAAATTGTTTAAAATTTCTATAATTATTTTAATTGTTTGACCTGAGAAACCATTTTGCATTTTGAAAATAGGTATTTTGCTAATAATTTATTAGTATTGGGCGTCAATAAATAGATAAATAAATTTATTTATTTATCTATTTATTGACGCCCTTTTTGGGGGCTTTCACGTATGAATAGTACAAATTATACAGTATTTATGCCACACCCGGTCACCTTATGCCACATAACTAAATTGACTAACAATATTTTGTATTTGTTAAATGATAAATTTTAAGATGTCCACTGACTCGGTATAATTATTTCCCTTCTTAAGTATTATGAGCAGGGAGGAATAGGTACATTATGGTAATCAGTCCCAGAACTTCTGCAGTGAAATAAATGTCTGCATTGTGGAATCCGAAAGCTTATCAATGCAAGCAATTCTGGGCTATCAAATGCATCATTGAGTTTTATACGGAAATACCTTATGGAGAAAATCCTTCTGTCAGACAATGATAAGTTTTCAGATTCCACAATGTCTGGATTTATTTCAGTGCAGAAGTTATGGGACTGATTACCATATGTATTCCTCACTGCTCAGAATACTTAAGAAGGGAAATAATTATACCGGATCAGTGGACATCTTAAAAATGTATTATATATTTGTACAGCGCCCTTGAGATGATTTTGCACAAAAACGGCGCTATAAAAATTATCCAAATAGCATTATTATTATTATTATTGTTCTAGTCACTTGATAGAAGAAGTCAAGGACGCCCGAAGAAGTTATGACACGATTAAGTCCAAGTAAATCAAATACTTGAGTCGGGCCATGTTAAGAGTCGATCTGTGAATGTGAATAAAGCAAGGAGCATCCCATGTGCACTGTAGCATCCCATCTGAATTATTGTACAAGTGTAATATTTCTAAGTAACAAAACCCAAAAAGAGAATGGAAGTAATCCAGAACAGAGGCATGAGGTCAATACTGTGTTGTAGCAGGTACACCAGAATAAAAACCATGCAACGTCAACTCAATCTTTTAAGTGTGTGGCAACGATTAGTTTATAATACCCTAGTGTTTATTTATAAGCCAAAAAATAAAATATTACCTGACTATATGTCAAAGAATGTTAGAATTAATAGTACAGTTCATTTATACCCTACGAGAAACTGCAAGGATTTTAGGCTTCCTAAAACACATTTATCGGGAACACAAAACAATATTTATTATAAAGGTTTTAAAATGTTCAATGAACTAAGGAAGTAATTGTTAAGGTTGTAAATAAGAAGTAATTAAATGTAAATAAGTAATTAAAGTAATTAAAGTAATTAAATTAATTAAATTAATTAAATTAATTAAATTTAAGAAGTAATTAAATGTAAATAAGAAGTAATTGTTAAGGTTAAATGTTCAATGAATTAAGGTAATTGTTAAGGAAGCTAAAAGTCTTGCAGTTTTTCTTGGATTATGTCTCAATGTTGTGAAATCTAAATTTTAGTATGTAAGTAGTAAATAATATTGTAGTAGTCATAGAAAATAATATATTAGGTATAAGATGTAAAATTTTATAACTAAATGAAATATACATTAAAAAAAAAGAGTGTTTGTTGGGCCGTCCTCTAAGCCTTGTGGGAAAGGGCGTGATGATAATGGGATGAATTAATGAGGTGTAACAATTACTGTGTATTTAATTAGTTACATTTACATAACATTTGTTTGTCACACAGGTAGCTAATAATTAACAAACAGTAATCATTTAAGTAGGTATATAAATCGCTAAATACTGGAAAATTAGTTTTTTACCAAGAGGGGAAATTTTGATAAATGAATTAATTTTATCATATTTGTAGAAGGTATGAACATCGATTACTATTATAGTGATTATGTTTATAAATCGATTAACTTTAAATACTTATACTACATTGAATACTGAATTTCGGCTGCGGCCCTTTTCCGTGTTTGACAGAAACAAATTTTCCACTCTTTTCGCTCTCCTCATTTACCTACTCTATGGGAATGCCGTAGTTCCACAGGCTTCTAGATTATTGAGGAACTGGGACTAATGTGCGGTATTCCTAATTTTATATTTATAAGTCTTTTTTTATCTATGTGGGTAAATTTTAATTATACACAGGAACGAAAAAAAAATTGAATGCAAAATATATTTTAATATCAAAATATATTTTAATACCAAAATATATTTTAATACCAAAATATATTTTAATACCAAAATATTTTAATACCAAAATATATTTTAATACCAAAATATATTTTAATACCAAAATATATTTTAATACTTACCAAAATATATTTTCATACCAAAATATATTTTAATACCAAAATATATGTTAATGCCAAAATGTATTTTAATTCAAAATAATAATAGCAGTATTTTGAATTTATAACTTTTACCAATTTAATAAAATTAAAGAAATTTTTAAGAGTTTTCTTGGTAGTTTATGGCTTTCAAAATGTGCACTAGATTAGAGTCTTAGATCCGCCCCTGACATTTGTAAAAAATTGCAAACTCGATTAATTTTATCGATGAGTTCGATTCATTCGTATATAATATTCATTACCTGCCATCCATAGGTACAATCACCCAAACATAATTTTGTCAATCATTTCTAAATTCTAATTTATAGTCACTAAATGACAAAATATCTTACAATAAACATTTATGACTAGATTAATAAGTATTATATAATATACAGGGTGTCCGGAAACTCGTAGTACAAGCGGGAAACTGGTGAATCTACATCACATTTGGAGTCGATTTTGTAGTATATTTTTTTTTATTTGAGCTTTCGTTATCGAGTAAATCGAGTTAGAAGTTGATTTTTTTTTTTAATCAAATTCTTATAAATTATTACTGAAGATCAAAGTACCCAACTAATTAAAATTATTTGAAAGTAAAACAAATGAAGAAACTCGGATTTGAATCATTATTTTGAAATCACCCTTCATTTAATCCGGTGTAATCATAAAATGGTTCCCTATGTGGTGTAGATTCTCCAGTTTCCCGCTTGTACTACGAGTTTCCGGACACCGTGTATAAGACATCATTATTTTAACGAGACATATAAAAGTCATCCCATTGATTTGTCAATGTCATCACTGGCCACCTTCAAATCAAACGTAAACAAGACTTAAAGCTACCTATCGTGTTGATCTATAAAATAATTACTATTGCTGTTATGAAATGTATATGTAAGTGTATGTATTTGTGTATACATGTATGCATGTAGGTGCATACATGTACATTATTCTTTACTTATAGTTTTGTGTTCATCAATGTTGTGTTTGTCTGTAATTAGTGATAGTATCAACCAAGTTTAAATTGTGTAATTGAATTTCGAGAGCTTTGATATGAATCACTGTTGACAAACCTAAGAAAAAAAAAAAAATAAAAATAAAAAAATAAATAAATTATGGAAGTAGCTATTCGTTAGGTACCTACTTAGTAATAGCATGGGCCGGTATATAAGTACCCAATTGTTAGTAATGCTTTGAGTCGGTTTATCTTGTCAGGTCACCTACCAGAAAGAAACTTGACGGACGCAAATTTCTCTCTTAGCGAGCTAAGAGCAACTGAAATTTCGGGCCCATATCTAGACAAGTACCAGTAGTCTATTCCTCCCATTGGTATTTTTCTCACGCATTTCATGTCACTATAGCACTAAAGTTATGATTAATGATGGCACGCAATGAAAATACAAAACATACACATTAATTACAGTGACAACATACATGCTTGCTCGTCATACTATATTGCTGGGCGATCGTTAGCACGCCTACAGTCTAGTCTGGGGTGTCATAGGTTATGGGTTCATTATCAGACAACACAATAAATTACTGTATGAAACTATTCCTGTTCGTTTATAATATTTATTTGAAGGGACTCTTGGTAATTCATATTAGGGGTCTCAAAAATATTTCCGATAGAAATCCACAAGCACTCACTCTAGCGACCATAGATATACCACTCATTTCGTGTTGCGAAATCTATTATCATTCAGTCGAAGAATCCAGCTGCAAAATGTAGTTCTGTAATATTATATCACTCATCACTCAATCCGTTTTAATGAACATAATTTACTTACAATAATTTAGTTCCATACAAGTTCAAATCTGTCCTCGTTTGGTTGAAAGTAGCTAATTATTCAGAATTCCGCTTATTTTTTTGAAAACGATGTTCTAAAAATATAAATTGTCATTTTATGGGCAACTTTATCGAGTATGTGGAAGGCCTGGTAATATGTTAGTTTGACGACGGCTAATATTAATTTAGGTCAATTTAGTCGATATTACACTTGTAAAACTTGTGGTAGCAAAAGTCTACTTATCACCGATAACGTTTGTATTTCAAAAGTATTCGAAACCGTTTCGGTTTCTCAAAAAACTGTTCTCGAAACTGTTTAAAAATAACGTAATCATTAGAAAAAAAGGTCGGTGGCTGAGTTTCAGGAGAAAGCGTTTCGCACAATTTATTTTTATTTTTTGTATTTTTTATATTTTTCTACTAGATGTATGAAACATTCAAAAACAAAACAAACAAACAAAAGCGTTTTGTAGCAACGGTCAGCAACGCAGTTTCGAATCATTTCGCGCGGGTTTATTGCGCACAGTTACGTGTTTTTTTAAACGCTTATCCCAATATAGGTACTACCCACCTCAGAACAGAAATCTTCTAGTGAGGCGGGTTACTTTCATGTTTGTAATATTGATCATGTTATTACAATAAACGCCCGGGTTGCGGGCAATTAATTAAAAAAAATATATCGGCGAAGGCAATACTTCCCCTTAGACTTGCACTTACTGTGCGACGTGCATGAACCTAAAACAGGCACCTAAAAAGCTCTGAATACAGCATTAGTGCCATTTTGTATGAATGGCATTGAAGCCAAATCTCGGATGAAATAAAATTGCCTGGCCTTACAAAATTGGCCTGGGCATCTTGTATGACTAACTTTTGAACTGATTTGTATCCAATTATTATTTTATTTTTGTGTTGTTTGCAGTTATATCGGCTTATGATTTTTTAGGGGATTTGATGAGACAACGATGCGTCGTTAAAGCTTTTAAGTTAGTTTTGGCATTTTTCTTACATTTTCATCTCGCGACTTCAATTTTGTTGTCGAATTGCTCCACCCTGGGATTTTTAGGTACATGACCTAAAAAGCCCTTAACCATAGATATACCATTCATCGCTGGACCATGGCTGGACCGTGGTTTATTTATGGCTGGACCTGATAGATTACGCTATACGCATCATGGTTTTGCCTATTTCAGAATATCGCTCGCCAAGTCGAGAAAATATAGCGCGCTTTCAGCGTGATCTTAGGCTAGAGAACAATTGCCAAATGCCAAAATCTATTTAATTTTTTTAATGGTCCTTTTTTCAATTCCTCGTCTCTTGTACCCAAAAGAAATCATAAGCCGTTATAACTGCATTTTTAGGTCCATAGCGGCGTGCGACGCACAATGTTTTTGTAGAAAAAAATCGAGGAACCTTCTCGGAAACCTCGCTAGGTACTATTATGGCGAAGTTTATCCAGCACATTTCGACTGGCAACACTCTGTTCTGTGTTTTGACATTAATGTCAAGTGAAACGCATTTACCTAACCCTAAAAATTAACCTGCACACGTTTTAGATTCAAAGTTTTATAAATATTCAATAATGCCTCGAGTTAAGAAAGCAGACCCCTCTGCCCATGTCAGTGACATATTAAAGTCACTTAGAAAATCAAAACCCGCAAAAGAAGCAGAGGTGGTAGTTGAACCTGAAGAAGATATAGTTGAAGCAGTAATCCACCAAGAAATTCCAAGAGGTAGACCGAAATCTGGAAACGTATGGAAAGACAAGAAAGAAAGGTACGAATACCAATATTATTTATTGTTTTTAAATAAAGATGCTTATGTTTATCAGAGCTTTATAATAAAAGTTTGCCACTTTTTAACACACAATATCAAATCGTTTATTCCAATGACATTACAAACTATAGACATGTTGTAGAGATCTCAAAGTGGCAAGCTAAAGATAGGGTAACTGTCGTACTTTCGATTTAGTGCTTTTGGCAATAATCTCTTACGCGTCGCATGAGGTTGTGTGCTTTCTCTTACCTAATTTCGTAAATATCCGCCAAAATGCAATCGCGTGTCACGAGAAAGTATTTCCATTAAACAACACTTGTAAAATCATTTATATTTAATATCATTCATAAATACAGGCAAGTTACTTATTATTAAGGTTTCCTGGAAATTTTAAGCGCCATTAGAGAAAGCTAGATAGCGAATGTAGCAACACCTAAGAACGACAACCTACTAGCAGTAGGTCGTCTCATACAGTATTCTGTATTCGTCTTAGTGTAAGCGAGTAAGCATATCGTGTCATCTCAATCACACCCGTTATGTAGAATGTAGTATTTGCCACAACTTTTAAATATGAAAACGCCGCATCACCCAGTATCTATTTCATTCGTACATACATATTTTTTGAATTTCTATCGATGTCATGCGTGAACAACTTTTAAATTAAGAATTTACTGGAGTGTTTGTTATTTGCCACATTTTCTTTTAATTTTGTGAGACAATAACGGGTCTAGATGTATTGTAATGTCATTGGTTTATTGTGTTTATGGGTTGACTATTTATTTTATTTTATTGTCTATTTATAATGCTACGTTCCCAAATAATTTTATTAACACATGTCGTTATTTGTTGTTCTTTTTTATTAATTACTGATGTGAAATATCTTTTGGCTAGCCTTGGGGGTAAAACCGACTCTTGCTTAGCAAGTTAGGCAAGACGCTCTTGTACGGAACGGCGCTTCATTCGGCCAGTCTCATGACTCGTCGGCTCTTTCCGCCCGTCCGCCAAAACTCTGTGCAGGGAAGTCTCATAGAAGAATAAACTGTTGAGTTATCTTGGATCTAATCTCAAATATTTTTTCTTTATTCAAAATAAAGTTTTTTTGTTGTGCCGTATTCTTTAATATCAATATTTTCCTTAAAATCATCCATATTTTCTCAAATAACCTGTGGTATTTCTTTATTGAAAATTGATTTTTTTATGATACAACTTATCCGCATGGTATAAATGTATATATTTCTTTGTGTATATTTTAAAAATAATAGTAAAATAATTGTTTTATTATAAAAAAATAAGGACTAGTTTACTTTCTTTTTCACCCCCTTCAATAAAAATATATATTTTATTGGCTTTCAATGTTCATAATCTATTTGCTAATCAATAATTCATTTTAGGTTCAACACAATCAAGAAGACAAAAGGTGTCCACAAATCCTTTGCTGAGAAGCAAGCCCTCAGAGAAACACTGAAGAACATCAAAGAGGTTTCCAAGACGATACAGGCAGAAAAACAAGCAGAGGTCCTGGCCAACAAGGAAAGGCGCCGGTTGAACCTGAAGAAGACAGAAGAGAACAGGCTGAAGGCGGAAATAGTTCAGGTCATCAGCAACTCTTCAAAAATCAAAAGGATGAAGAAGAAGCAGTTGAAATTCATCCAGAAACGTGATACCACAGTTGTATCAAAGTGATTTTATGATAAAATTTGTTCCAATATATTATTCTCTAATGTAAGTTAAGTCCAAGTAAAGATTATTATTTTTATTGGTGCCGTGTTCATATTTATTTGTAGGTTAACCACTCAGAACATTAGAACGTCAAAAGACGTAAATATGATAATAGCGGTCAAGACATTAGAACGTCTTTTCACGTAAACGCGTGAGATTTTACAAAAATCGATTTATTTCCATCACTAGTATACGGATTGCCATGATTTCAAAAACAGAGTATCGATAATGAATAACGCTACGCGTCTGTATTCAACAATATCTATGGAACGTAGAACTGCATTATCTAAGCCGATTGAATCTGTCATCTTGTTCGTTCATAATTTATTGCGTTTCTAAATAATTTATTAAAAATATTTTAGTTTGGACGGTTAATATTTTGAGGTGACTAATAGTTTTTAATTATATTTCTTCAATATATAAAGTGTTATTTCTTTATGATACTCAGAAAAAAGTACATTTTTCACGGCTTTGAAATAATGGTAAGCGATTCTTACATATTTTTGACGTTTTCATAAAATGTATATTTAGAAACGCAAATATTTACTTATAACAACACAATACGATAGTGGATTTCATAATCATTTCAAAACATTTTTTAGAATGAGGCTACGTTTCCCAAGACGTGAGTTATGATGCTTTTTGCAAAACTCGTAAATAACACAAAAATTATCACGTTTCGACTCAAAGGAACACATAGTATAAAAATGTCTTTGTCTGAGAGGTTAATGTTAGGCCGTCGTCCCATGGTCAGTAAGTATCATCATAAACCGAGTGCTGTAAGACCCTGTGCAGAAAAGTAAATGTGAGTATGGTAATAAGGTTGAGTATTTAAGCAATAGATGGCGCTAGTCATAAAGCTTACTCCAGAGTCCGTTAGATGTTGATAGAGTGTAACAAGTACTTGTGAGATGATATTGACAGGGAACAAGCTTCTCGAACCATAGAATTACCAACACTCAGGTAATGAACTCAGTCCTATTAATTGTTCCTATTCCTATTAAGTGAATTGTTCGTGAAGGACGTGTTCTTATCAGTGCTCTGAATATTAACTGTATAACAGTATTGATATGGCGACAAGATCGACCCAAGCCTGGGAAACGGTCACCGCTGCCATTAAGGACCTCACGGACCAGATTAGTGGCCTAAAAAACATCATAACAGAGCTACATAACAAGGTTAGTGATCAATCGAACCTTATTGTTGCACAAAATACTACCGTCGCCAAACTGTCGGCGAAGATAGTTGCACTGGAAGCCGCCAGCACCTACGGCACGAGGGAGCACGCAACCAGTGGGCCGTCTACCTCGGGTAATTCTACGGAAGGATCGATCCCGATCAAGTCTTCATCTAGCGGGCCATCGGCCTTGGACGAATCGGCAGAAGGTACAAACTCATCAGCATCTCCGACAAATGAGGAATATCTCGGGAAATCTAACCCGGACGAAAAAATAAAGAAAAGGAAACCAAGAAAAAATAAAGCTAAGCCACTGAATGAACCAATCAATTCTAAACACGTTGATGATCAGAGTGAGTGGCAGGTGCAAGCACGAAAGCCGCGACATCGTACATCCCTCATAATAACGGGCACTAAAAAAGAAACGGCGTTGCGAGCAATAGAGCGAAAGCATTATATCCACGCTTGGCGCTTTAGCCTAGATACCGATAGCACACACGTGCACGCATTTCTCAAAACCATTGAACCGGACTCCGAATTTGATATTGTCTCATTGAAGGCAAAAGGGAACTACACCTTCAAAATAGGTGTCCCGGAAGAAAAGAAAGATACATTCCTAGATGCCGCCAACTGGCCGGCAGGTATCGCTGTGTCTAAATTTAAATTCTTATCACCATCAAATAAAGAAGGTGGCCCACAATCAGGTAAATCTTTACCTACCTAAAAATGGCAAAACTAGCGTTGAAATACCAAAATGTGCGTGGTCTAAATACGAAAATAGGTGAATTTTCGAACAACGTTATTTCACAAAATTCTGAAGTTATTGCTCTAACTGAAACATGGTTGCAAACCTCTGTATTCGACGCAGAACTGTTGTCCACCAGCCAGTACACAGTACATCGCCGGGACCGAGAGGGGCAACGAGGGGGAGGGGTACTGCTCGCAGTACGTAAACCGTTAAATTCAATAAGAGTAAGGGAGCTAGAAACAGATGGCGAACACCTCTGGGTAAAAATCTGTAAAGATAACTTTACTGTGTTTATATGTGTAGTGTACTTCTACTGCACAGATGACAGCGAAAATAGACGTATTTTCTATGAACATTTAGACAATAAAGCCAATATATTATTAAATAAGAACATAATAATTTTGGGTGATTTTAACTTAAATAATAAACCCGAAGACGTCTTAACTGATTTTTCGTATTTCACAAACTCGAATGGACTGACGCAGTACAATAAAGTGAAGAACAGTAGCGATAACATTCTCGATCTTATCCTTAGCAATATAAATGTGTGTGACGTGATGAGAAGCGAGGAACCACTGGTGAATGAAGACCAGCATCACCCGACGCTGGACATTTCCGCGCGCCTATCAAGAGCGGTTCGGTGCAGACGAAGACCCCGCCAAAACGATCGCCTTGCCCCCCGCGGGCCCCCGCCTTCGCTCCACAATTATAATTTCCACCAATTTAATTATAAGCGAGCAAACATAGAACTGTGCAATAATATTCTTTCGCATTTTGATTGGACATTTTTGTACACTATAAAATCTGTAGACGAAGCAGTGAAATATTTAAACAATGTACTGTTTAGTATTTTTGAATTAGGTATACCAAATAACAAACCCAACATCACAAACGATGTATATCCGATATGGTTCAATAAGAGCATTATAGATAAACTGAAAAGAAAGGAATCGCTCAGAAAAAGATATCTATTGCACAAAAAGCAATCCGATTATCTGATATTTTCAGCGAGTAGATCCGAGCTAAAATCTGAAATAAAATTTGCTAAAAAACAATACATGGAAAATGTTCAGAATGGGATCAAAGACGACATAAAGTTTTTCTGGAACTATATTAGGTCACAAAAAGTTAACCCAACCTCACCAACATGCTTGATTGAGGAAGGCGTAACTTTTACTAACCCTAACACAATTGAAAATAAGTTTGCTGACTATTTTCATTCCGTCTATAGTCAAGTAACCCCTAAACTTGAAACCAATTTCCCAACAGCATCACCCTGGAACGTTGGAGATATCTTACTCGGATTGACCAACATCCAGGAAATAGAAACTTGTATCCGGAATCTCCGACCTGATAAGGCTACTGGTCCGGACGGTATTCCTCCTTCAATAATTATAAAAATCTCTCCAAATATCTGTGTTCCCCTTGCGTACATATTTAATCTCTGCATCATGTCTTCCACATTTCCACAGTGTTGGAAACTAACAAGGGTCAGCCCCATTCACAAAGCTGATGAAAAGACTGACGTCAGAAATTATAGACCAGTTGCAGTACTGTCAACAATTCCAAAAATTTTTGAAATGATTATCTGTGATAAAATCAGTCCACAAATCACGCCTTTCTTAAGAGGTAATCAACATGGCTTCTTACCGAAGAAATCAACGGTAACCAACTTACTCTCTTTCTCTCGACGGGTAGCACAAGGCCTAGACTGTAGGCATCAGACGGACGTAATTTACACGGACTTCGCAAAGGCATTTGACTGAGTAGATCACGATATTCTAATAAAAAAGATGCATAAAATAGGTTTTAATCAACCCTTACTGACATTTTTTGCGTCATATTTAAAAGATAGAAGTCAGTATGTAAATATAAATGGATACGACTCCCATAAGTTCGCAGCTCTGTCAGGAATTCCTCAAGGATCGAATCTCGGTCCCATGTTATTCCTCATTCTGATTGATGACATTCAGGATTGCATACGTCACAGCTCATGTCTACTATTCGCAGATGACATGAAACTGATGAAGGAAATCGAATCAGATTATGATTATTCGAAACTGCAGGTCGACCTCGATTCAATCATGATATGGTCGGTAGAAAATAAACTTAACTTCAATATTAAAAAATGCGTTGTTATGACTTATAGTCGTTCACAAAATCCGGTATTCTGCCAGTATAGAATGAATGGTGAAGTACTTACACGCGTAAACATCATCAAGGACCTTGGGGTGATCTTTGATCCCAAGCTGACATTTTCAAACCACATAGTCCAGCTTACCTCGGCTTGCTCCAAAACTCTTGGTTTTGTAATTAGAACTTGCAAACAATTCAATAACAAAGAAGCAATGACCTCCATGTTCAACGGAGTGGTCAGAAGCAAGCTGGAGTACGCCAGTACTGTCTGGATACCTTATCAACTTAAATACATAAATATGATTGAACAAATTCAAAAAAAATTCCTAAGGTATGTTTACATGCGATCATACGGAATATATCCGAAATTCATGCATCACGTGGAACTGCTAAAGGAGACAAATTACCAAAGCCTGGAGACTAGGCGTAATGCCGGACTCATGGTATTTGAATTAAAGTTACTAAAAAACCTTATCGATTGCCCATATCTCCTGTCATGCTGTGGATTATTCGTTCCTGATAAATACTGTCGAAATCGTAGCCACGACCTATTCTGTATACCGCAGGGTCGGACAGATGTCATTGCCCGACATAGCATGACAAGAGGTATGACCTTACTAAATGCAATACAAGCGGATATAGATGTGTTTAATATCACTATACCATGTTTTAAAAAATATATGTACATGTATTGTTAGTTTTAATAAAATTGTACCATAATTGGACTTACCTGTCTGTCGAACAATAATAAAAAAAAAAAAATAAAAAAAATTGTAATGTAATTAAACACAATTATAATAAAGAACCTTTTACTTTTTACAAAGAGTTCCCAACACCAAAATCTGAATAGTAATGCAGATATAACACTAAATTAACATAACGGTCCGCAGAGCAGTTCATTGCGGGACTACACCGCCCAGGGTCTTACAGCTTACAGATTCCTTACCTACCCATGGGATGAAGAAGGCCTTTGTATAAGCAGTATAATTTTTCTTACTTAACTATGTAGCGGTAAGCTACTAGAATGTCGGGGAATGTTCATAAGTGCAACCCGCATCGCCATAGAACCTACTAGCAAAACATCATAGGTACTGTCCGTCTACCTACTTGCGATTGCACGGATTATTCTCGAAGCATTTGCGCCTTTATAAAGCGAAAGCGGCCACGTCAAGTACTTCGCAGCCAATAGTCAATAATTAGCAGTTATAAATGAGTACGCAGCATGAGCACTCGCCGATAACTGAGACTGATGTATCCAATTTGATCGTTGTCTTCGGCGATGTCGGATTAAATACGCCAAAGCATTGTTGGACGACATTAACACAAATGAGATATACGCCTGTAATAAGCTTTGCAGATAAGCCTCCATAGGCCTTTATGCAAGCAGCACGACACATTTTGAAGCGACTACATCTCCGTTGACAGTGGGTCTTATTGTTTATAAATGAAACATATTTTATTTTGTACAATAATTGTATTTCTTTTAATTGTAACATAGGAAAGAAATAAAAAGAAATCATAACCTAAATTCTAAACACACCTATGTCTTACTGGGTGTTTTCATCCATAAACTGTCACTTAAAATAATCTAATTACTGAACATATATAAAACTCTATTTATAAATAACACTGTTGAAAAGAAACAAAATTACAATCACTACAAACCGGATGCTATATTATTTGCTCTATTTTATACAATAATTACTCACCGTATCATTATGTTTGTTAGTATTTAACACTACAGTAACGTATGGTTAGGTTGTTAAAATATCTTCACATAATTACACAATATGTAATATTGTTTTTAATCTAGACCATATTTACTTGTATGAACAGTACAATTTTGAACCATCATTCTTACATAGAATATTTAACACTAGCTATACCCTGCCACGTATTGCTATGGCTCAGTCTGTATGTGCAGATAGAGAAACAATGTGTGTTACTTTTACGTCCAACAGATGGCGCTGTTTAAAATAAAAAAAAAACATTTTTTTTACCGGTCACAGGTGACATCTATATAATATAGGTATATAAAAACAAACGCGTATTAGAATGCAACGTTGTGTCAACATTTTAAAAGCAATCTGTTAAGAACTTTGGGAGATTTAAGATTTTCAACAAACGAACATTACATTTTTATTTGTATGGATTGAAATTTTTTTTTGTATACAGTTTAAATATTTAAACCCATTTCAACAGCTCTCAATCAACACTGGTGACCAAATTTTGGTAAAAAAGTATTATGAAATCTAGATTCGATAAATTAAAGGTCTGAGGTAAAAATCTAACACAAACACACTTTTCTATTGGTTTCCACGTTTTAATTCCCAATTCACATTTGTTATAGTAAACATCTTAACATTTTGCGGCTACTTCGGAGAGCCGACTGAACAAATACATTCATTATAAGGTATTTATCCAATACAAACAAGTATTTATCCCATACAAACAAGTATTTATCCAATACAAACAAGTATTTATCCAATACAAACAAGTATTTATGCTAGAGTTATTGGATTTTAATGCTATTTAAAATACAGATCTTAGATTGAATCTTGGCTTTTGTAAACTATTATAGGAATTTCATCGCTAGTGTGGAGGACTGTTTATCTCCATTCACATGTCTTATAACATAATCAACTTTAAAAATGCTAAAGATCCCTCAAAGTAATTCTATAATTTAGAAAAAAAACCCATGATAGACTCCCTTTTCAGCGATCTTTAACCATCTAATAAAATTCAATACATACAATATAATTTAGTTATACCAATCAATATCATATACTGGCAGCACTCATATACAAAATAAAACAATTCATGTCAACACAATCAATTCACAAACCATTCATGCAATCAAACCAGCAACTTAACTCACTTGCGCAGACCACTACTTAATGGGGATGATTATTCTTTATAATAACACTTCACGTGAACAAAGAAAACTATATCCATGGTAAGAATACATTTCTCTATTCTTGGAAATGTATGATAGTTCAAAATTTTACTGTTCGATACCACAAAAGACATAATCCAAAAATCAGCTTTCACATTTTATTCCTCGTATTGTATAGATACAGTTGAATCTCGCTAATCTGGCACTTGAACTGTGCTTTCTGGAATCATGAAATTTGCTCAGTGACACCTCAAATAATCCGGTTATATCTGATTCAGGGTGAGAGATAAACGAGAACAGATTTGATAAATAATACAAAGTAGAGAGAATCGAACCAATTGGACCCCATGCTCTTTCAAAATAGTAAATTTTAGAATTGGCTGTAGAGAGCTGATCCTTGAAGAGGATTTGTTTAGGCTTTTGTATTCTGTTTAGACACATTCGTCATACTGGAAAAGGGTATTTATGGACACAATTTGATGGGCGGGATTATAAAAATTCATGAATTTTTGTTTTCCATATATTTCAGTAATCCAGTTGGTCTTTACTGCCAGATTAGTGAAATTATACTGTAGATTGGTAAAAATAAATTTACTGCATGAAGATTCAACCTCTTCAAAAAATAATTGATCGGACGCGTCAATAAACTGGTCAATTGATTTCGAGGAATGGTAAATAAGCTCCAAAATATCCAATCAACTTTAAACAACATGACAATGACGTAAAAACAAATGTTAGAGTATAAACATCATGCGGCGTAATTGACGAAACATCAGTAGTTGTGTTTTTATTTTAGCGGAACGGGAACGACATTTTAAAAATATAACGTCATGTACCGTGCTCACAACAAAATATTCATTTTTCAAATGCAAATTCCCAAAAGCATTCTACAATTGTGTAGTTTATAAGATTATCCTATGTTTATTTTAGTTGATGATTTATACAAAATTATAATTTTGATCATTAATTGAGGCTCATAATTACTATATTTACAATAACCTAAATAAACCCATCATCAGAAAAAAAACATACCGAAATAAGGGTTTACATTTCATTACTAAGGAATTGACTACAATGGCATTTTTAGAAAATTTCCACGAAAACAGGACTCAAAATAAATTCATTTTAGTGGCAATCTTGTTTTGAATTTGTGATGACGTTTTATAACTTGGGCTTAAATTATAATAATTAAGAAAAACCTGAGAAACTTCTACTACATACTATCGTAATAAGCGGAAAATGTTGCTTGTGCTTGGGTGGGAAGCCAACTCATTTGTTCACTCAGCTACTAACTACTAACTGGTCGATGAATGTGATGAATGGAAGAAGTTGAAATGCCCCATAAAGATATGGCACAATCGAGTGAGTCAAATATTTGACCCACGCCGCGGATGTCACAGTAATTGGGTTGCGAGCGGCTGTGCCTCGTACGCGGATGTCACAACAGTTATCTTGGAAACACATATAAATGAAAAAATGCCGCGTACAGGGGTCGGTGTAACAAAAGAATATAATGTGAATGAACCAAGACAGATTATATGACGTCTCTATGCTGTTAACTAAATCCTTTATTTCTAATTATAAAACGTATGAACGAAGAGTATGTATAAATATGGATGAAGCAAGGAGTGTGTGTCAAGACAGAGTTGTATGGTGGTCCATACTCTCTGCCCACCCTTTGGGAGAATCGTGTGACGGTTAGTTACTCTAGTTACCTATACCTTTTTAAAATCAGCAGCCCAAGTACATAATAATGCAGGAAAAAGTCAAACTTTTTAGGTACACTCTAAAATGTGTATTAATTGATCCGTGCTTTTACACTTAAGCCTATATTTTTGTATAATTATTTTTACCAAAACATACCATTGCAGTCTATCCTTTTGTCAGACCCCTAATGTGTAATGCACGCTATTATGCATTCATAATTAAAGACTATTATTTCATATAAATACGAGGGTCGTTCGATTATAAATATATTTTAGTCGGTTTAATATCAGTGCACTATAAAATTGAGTATGCAATATTATTTTGCTAGTACAGTACTTAAAACAACATTTTGCAAGGAAAACAATATAATGTGAGCGGGCCACACTGAGATTATAAATCAAATGCTTATTTAAAAGGAGCGTAGCTTCCAACAACCCTCAAGCGACGCATATCACAATAATGTTGGATGCGCAAAGTGACTGAAATGCAATTTGATAAATTATGCAGGAGATCTGACTAATGTTTTTTTAACACACTTCCAGCGGGAAGGGTAGTTCTACCTTTTACACCGGTCTTACTTAAATGAGGCACTGGAGTCTGATAATTTTATATCAAAAATGTGAACCAATTCTTCCCCCATCCTCAACTTCTTGTCTTTTGTGTGGAAGAATATTTTATCAAAAGGAAACTATATTTAAACCGCTAATACGGACATCTCTACATTATCGCACCGGAGATATGGAAGTTTTTTTTTTTTTTTTTATTGTGCAAAAAAAAAAAAATATGTACAATTTTTACACATAAAACACCTCTAAATGGCCCAATACTGAATTTAACTTCAGTTCATGGAGTTTTATTACAAAAGTAGGCTTTAATTTCAGACAATAAATTTATAGTTGTGGTGAGTGGTGACTATGTAAAAAATTTCATTCAAGTCATGAATTATTTCAAATATAAACAAAATCCATTTTCTCAAATATTTTCTCCCTTGTTTTCGCCCGCATGAAGCGCGTTAAGATCTGCGACCTGCGTAAACACAAATAATGTAAAAAAACAAGATGTGGTGATGGAATTATTAGTAGCCAAGGACTTCTAATAACTGTTTCCGTCAAACCTTTTACATAATTAGTTCATTTATGAATGCAAACGGTTTTTATATTTCCATGAATACAAAAAAATTTCACGGCAATTGATTATAACTTGATTTGAGTTCAAAACACGACGCGCATAAATAAAATTGATTTAACATCAGTCATCAACTTGCAAAACCTGCATTGCAAATTTCTGCTGGCATATATTCACAAAAAGTGCTTAAAGTAAATTGAAAATAAATAAATTATTAATATTTTGCGCTAAACATCAAAAGAGTAATGTATAATTATTTTGATATTTAGCATTAAAGATATATGTATTGTTTTAAGAGTCAAAGTGTTAAAAAAATTCCAGAGCAGATTTTGCAAGTCGACGACTCATATAATGAATGTGGTAAATTTGCGGCTTAATAATACTCTCAGTATCGCCCTGGTGAAAGGCCAGCATTCATAATTGAAACTCTACTTGAAATGATCAGATCTGATTTGTACCCATGAAAACATAAAAGCAGTTTGCGTCTATTGATAATCTAGAATGGAAACAGTTATTATGTGTACACAGATACAAATAATTCCGTCAGCACACTCCATTTTTGACTTTAAACTTAATCGATTCTCCTACATGATTTATAAAATTACGATTCAGTCAATCTATCCCTTCCAACACAGCGATGATTTAAAAAAAATGTAATATAATAATTTTCCATTTATAAAGTATATAATTATTCTGAAAACAGAAATGGACAGAATCTCAAATGGAGCCATCGCAGCTCAAAACGAACAACGTAGTTAATTAATTATGTACAATTTTGTGTGATTATATATTTTTCCTTCAAAATTTACAAGTTAGTTTTAACATAAAAATATTTTAAAGACGTTTTACATAGATTCTTTATACAATTTTTTTCTTCTTCCTCAGTTGAAATATTTCTCATTTAAATAATGACAGGCATACGCAATTTTACGATTTTGGCCGTTGGAGACATAATATAAACTTTAATATGATGACATAATAAATTATTTATTTTGTATCATTAACCCTTTCAACCTTATTGTTTGACGCTCTCGTCGCATTCGATAATCCTCAAATATTCTTAAGCGACTGTTATATTTTTGACATTCATATGTTCCCCGGTCCGTTCTCGGACCGTTTAAGCTTTTGATCAAATTGTGATCAGCAGTCGAACATAACGGTTATGCTGTATGCACCGAGAATCGGCCTTTAATAGGGAACATCAAAAAATTGAAAATAGCAATAGACAAATTCATATTGATAGACAACCCGTCAGGAAAAGTGGAACCAAGGGTGCGTGACGGTCTTCCTTTCTGTAATTTGTCAATAAATGAATCTGACAGTATACAGGCAACTCACACTGTAATATCACCATTCGGCCCTTGAAATTAAAATCTGTTACGAATTACTAGTTTTTTTTAGAATGGCGCGCAAATTGCAACTGCGTAAAAACTACAAATCATAAATCGGGTGAATAAAAGTTCGGGTTTGTTTCTAAAACTGAATATTTTTTAGACACTTTTACAAATGTGTTATAATTTACCCACCTCGCTCAGTTTTAGCGTAGCTAAATAACCCGATTTGAAGGAGTTTTGGTTTTTTTAACCATTTTTACGAACACTCCGATCTTACACAGAAAAGTCACTTAATGGACTGTGCTACAATCCGTCGCCTTACTTTACTTTTCATGCTGGTTATTTCATTGTCTTCAGCGTTCAACGCACAACTGATATTGCAGATTATTCAAAGCATTCTCGAACCCTGCTGGTGCCAAAAATATGAGTATGTGCTTTGCCTCTAGCTCGTCAAAACGATATCCGGATTTCACGTTAGGGCAAGTCCATCAATTTGGATGTCTATAAAAATAGTGCTGATAGACAATTTGACAGCATGAAATGTGACTAGAGTTTCAAACAATCCTACCTTAGAACTTTGACGTATTAAATAAAATGGAATACGACACAATGTGAAGCAAAAAAAAAATCTATGAGAGTACAGTAGAATCATTTTAAAGAGATTCAGTGTACAAATGCATTCAAATGCGCACTCTTTAAAATGATTTGCCTGTACCATTTCTAACTGAAAAATGGATGAGGCCCAAAGGGTTAACAATTTTTTTATGCATATTATAATAAATTGGTATTAGAAAATGATATTCAATTATATACACATACCTTAATACGATATTCAGTTTTGAAATTAATGACGATAATAATTATATGGTAGAAAAAATGTTGTATTATTTTTCTAAATATATTGTAGTGCAAAACATAAATGATTATAACATTACATTACAGATAAGAGATTCATTATATATGTAGATATTTTAAAAATAAATATTTGTGATACATACAAACAAATATTTTTTTTAATATAAATAAAAATAGATAACATACAAAAAGAAGTTTGTACAAAAAGAAGTATGTATTAATTAACCTTTGCAATGCAATCTATCCCATCATGCAACAGGTGTTTATTGAAACATCATGGGTCACATATATGCAACACCCGGGTGGGTAGCCGCTGATGAATCACATATGCAACAGTCGCAATGATCAGGTTAATAAGTAAACACAAAATAAAAATTGACTAACCTTACTTTTTTTAACTAAAATTACTGATAACGAAAAAAATATAAAAACACACGCATTTTATTAGACAAATGTATAACAAACATTATTGTAACCTAACTTTTTTATCTTTCGTATAAAAATAATTGATTAAAAATTCACATAAAGGTGCAAATTTTAATTCTTCTGTGATTAACATCTAGATTTGAATATAAAGCGTGGTGTTTTCTCTTTCTAATACTGTTTAGATCATATTTCTCACAACGCTTATCAACATTATTAACATGAAAACATATGCATACATTGTGTCAAATCGTGCAGCATGATGGGACAGATTGTCGAAAAGTCCAGCATTGCAAAGGTTAAGTTGCAAAGTGTAAATGTTTTTTTTTTTCATTTTAAGAAAACAAACACAAGTTTAATTATTTTTACTACGTACTTCAACAATTAGGGCAATGAGATTAGCATTACCTAAAATGGCAAGAAACCAAAATACAAAACAGTCATCTATTGGTTTGTTGGAAAAGGTGTTATTGATAAAGATTACATTTTTTGGTCACAGATCAAAGCTACACACAAATTTATTTTAAAAACACTTTCAAACCTTAATGCCGCAGCTGTGGAGGTATTTGTACAAAGTTCAAGTTGGTTATAGGGTATTTTCACTAACTAAGGATATCGTTAATAATGTATGGAAGATTTAAAGTTGATTTTGATGATTGTACTAAAAATGGGTCATTTTAAATTATCACTCATTTAAAAACAATCCAAAACCGCACATTCCTAAACGGTTCGATCTGGTTACAACGTCATCATGATGTAAAAAATGGTACTGACAAGTAAGACGGTTGTTACTGACAGCCAGGCGTGATGTCAACTATGCCTTATTCACATACAAAAATGAACATGACATTTTGGCAGCAAATCAAAAACGGCACATTTTAAATCGTCATTAAAATTTTTTAATCAGCAATGAAAAAATAACAACTCCATTTTCATCGTAATTTTTTTTCGACAATAACAGTGAAAATACCCTGTGGAAGGATTGTATAGTTTGCACAATTAAAGTTGACCCAAACAACATAAACGTAAGATTGTGTGTAATAGTGCATATTTATACACTTCCGACAGTGATTTCGTTGCCAAACATCACTGAGAAACAGCATTTTGTGTTCCTCACGCCTACTTACACATGTGTATACAATCATCAAACTAAATTCAAAAAGTTTTTACAGTGTGTTCTTTTTACTACATACTAGCTGTACCCCGCCATGCGTTGCTGTGGCTCAGTCTGTCTGTGCAGATAGAGAAACAATAGAGCGTGTTGCTTTTACGTCCAACAGATGGCGCTGTTTTAAAAAAGCATGTTTTTCCATTGGGATGGGAAACTAAGAACGCATTTTAGTTTACAATAAAACACCCATGGAAGTAATGCCTCTAGATATTGAATCACATTGGGTTTTCAAACTAAACATAAATAAAAGTGGAGAGTTAATAAAACTATTATTAATACTTTTACACAATTGATCGTTATCCTGTTTATCAGTTAATCTAGAATTGCTGTCAATACATTACATTAAAAAGTGTGCAAATTAATATATTATGTAATTTAATAGTTAACCTTTTGCAAGCAATTGTATCAACAGTTGATAAGGCCATATGAAAGCTTGATGCGCCAGCATTGGTTACCGATAATGTTCCAAAAGGTTAATGTGTTAAATTTTGTTCACTCGCGTTATATAAATTAAGGAAAAATCTTTACTAGTTGCAACTTAAGATATAAAAAATGAGGCATTATTCTAATAGCCGTGTATCAGATTGCTAAAGATTCAATTGATCATTGAAGACAATATTAGCGACTCTTAAACGAAAAAGATTCGGTCGCATTTAGGAATTGAACCCAGGTCCTCAGCCTTGCTCTCGCACTGAGCTAATTCGACCCTTCGGTTACATATAACTAGAGACACCCATTCATAGCATTAAGGCGATGCACTACGTAGTGTAGTAATCATGTGTTTTTGGTTTGAAAATTTGGTCGCCTAGAAATGTTTCAGATGCTTTAAATATATACCGCGAGTATAATACATCTTGGCCTTTGAAACAATCGAGTATTTTTTACATAAGTCTTTTTATAAGCCCAGAAAAAAATAATTTATAAGGCCTATGAAAACTGCTTTAAAGTTCAATATTTCCTACTTATGAACCCATTTTCGGTTATGGTTTTATTGTATAATGTGGCAAATTAAGTTATTTATAAAATGATCGAAAAACATTTAAATATTTATGCCTGAACATCCCCAAAATAAAATAAAAGGCACTTTTTGGCCATGTTTTTTTCTTGCCTAAATCAAAACAGCTGGATGGTGGCGGGAATTTAAGCCTTATCGCCATCTATGTAAACCAAACTCTTATCTGTCTTCTCTAACTTCTTTAACTCTAATCTTCTTCTAACTCTTATCATCTACGTAAACCAAACTCGTAATCACAAACTCCTTGGTTTTATTGATGGCGGCTCGATTCAAAATATTACCTGACGTAGTGCATCGCCTTAACGATATTTTCGCGAATTAAAGCGATAAATGGTGTTTTTAGCGATAATAAAAAAGATTTTTTAGTCGCTATAATCTTGTATTGACAGATCGTCAATATGACACACTCTACTGCAGAAACATGTGCCATGTTGATTTTCAATCAATAATACAATAAACATGTTTCAAGTGATTTTGCTAATTTAATTGTTTTTCCCCTCTTGCCGACTTCCCATTCCTTGACGTTTTCCTATTTAGCTATAAACACTATGAAAACGCAAAATTAACGCTATTTTTTCAATAATTAATGCTACATTTCTTAAAAATTAAAGCTATGAATGAGTGGACTAATATGGATAGGGTCGAATTAGCTCAGTGGCAGAGCAAAGCCCCGGCAAGACTGAGGTCCTGGGTTCAATTCCTAGATGCGACCGAATCTTTTTCCGAGTTTTCTGTTTCAAATTTTCATTTGATTGTTGCCAATACTGTCTTCAATGATTAAATTCTTTACTAGCGAAGACACTGAAGAGATAAATCAATAGAAGTGGGTTTTTATGGACATGTCCGTCTGTCCAAAGTAAGGTCAATTTTATCTTACTTTGGGTGAAATTGATTAAATATTTATCAAAGTCTCAAAATATCAGTTTTTTTTTCATGTCGGTATAGATCACACTTTCTATGATTTTTTTGTTCAATGACTATGGACAATTCATCTAGGGAATTATATCTCGTTGCTTATAAGTCTTTATGATTGTAAATACTGACCAAGTATTATAATTGGTACAAACAAAATGATTGCTTTTAAAAAAGTTCATTGCAAACGTTTTGTGAAAATTAACAAAATTGTTTGTGGATTATTTCACAAGGAAATGGCCCCAATGGATGGATAATATTCTTAAATTATGAAAATGACAAATTATTTATAAAGATTCAAAGCAAACATTTGTATAATCTCTTTTTTCCCGTTAGCCAGGGTTTGGCACTGAAGTGTATTTAAAAAAACATTTAAAACTAAATGCATATCTTTAAAGTATTAATAAAATGACATATATATTTAAAGATACAGTAAAAAAAATTGTCACAACTTTTTAGATTGAAAGTTTAATAAAATGACATAAATTTTTTTTTCATTTGAGTAAGTAAATTAAATAAGCAAAAGCTATTTGTTCCGTTACTTAGATATGGATCTTTTGATCGAGAAAACATAAAGAAAAAAACACGATTTGATGTAAACCATTTCTAAATACAATATATGATTCAGAAATTAAATAAGTCTTGCAAATGAAATAATATTATTGTAAGTGTAAAAGAAATAACTATATTTATAAAAACATTTGAAATGAAAATCACAGAAACATCTTGTTAAGGACTTACGAACTAAGAAATAAAAATTTGCTGTTCTCACAAAGTAGATTCAATCTTAAAGTACATTCATAGAATTACATATATAATTTTAAACGTAACGTTTAATTTAAACTAAGCGAAATCATTAATTTAACTTAAGATTTGTCACCTTATAACTAGCACTGGGTAGTGTTTTTACTCACGCACTCATCGTTCTGTTATAATCTCAAAAATATTTATTATTATTCGACATTGCGTACTCTTCTGCGTATCACATAGATAAGATATTATTACAATAAGTTAATGCCATTACAGAGAAAACAACGCAGTCCGAGGATTGTTAGAGAGTAAACTCGGGGAAATAAATAGGTATCGCGAGCGAGGTTGAGCGCCGCGACACTGGCGAGATTATCGTTCTTACAGGTTAGTCTGTGCACGGTTTAATTTAATCACACATCGAAGTTAGAGTTGCTTTTGGCCGGGGGCAAGAAGGGCTCACTCCACATCCTCCGGAGGTCGCCCTGCAAAATTAAATAAATCATTATTACACAAAATAAATCTATTTGTAGTCCATTCCTCTTGGAAGAACCACACGAATGGCGTGACAAGAGGAATGGTGCTTTTGAACCAAATTTCTAAAACAGTAGACAATAATTATTACTACCTTAAAACTTTGTCATATATGTACAGGGCCGGTCCTGGCACCTGGCATGAGTAAAATCTTGGCGCCCTTTGTCAAACCAGTAGACGCCTATATTGGTGATATGATTTCATACGGAAAATATCAGATATTTTATTTATTAATTTTATTTTAGTAATTTGTACATTAAAGTTTACAAATGACTAATTAATTTTTACATTTTAACCTTTTGAACGCGTTAATTTGCTCCGTTTTATCTATACCCGTACGCGGTACATATTTTCAAATACCTATGCATGCAATTAAATGTCAAATTATAGCATTCTGGCATGATTTATTGGACTATATAGACAGAACAGATTATTCTCCACAATATGAAAACAAATCCTCGTGTGTCAACACTCTTAGATGTTTATAAAAACAAAAACATAAAATTTCATACAAAGACGTACCGTATCTTTTGAATGTGGTCCCGCCATTCACTCGGCGTCATAAATAAACCACTCTCGGTGTGTGTGTACTTAGGCCACTGTGTTTATAGACACAAGTGGGACACCATGATCACTTATCATTCTTAGTTATGAAAAGTTGTGAATGACAAACTAGTACTAACGCCATCCGTTGACAAAAATGTAAACTAAAGGACTAAAAGGCGCGAAGAGGTGCACTTGGTTATCGATCTTTTTTTATGAAATACAATTTTATTTTTGAGAAATTCTTAAAAAGATGTCAGCATCGTGATAGTTCAACAAATGTCCAAGTGAGCAAGAAATACATTTATGACAAAAGAGAGCGGGAATATCGGCCGTCAAAGTTGCCGTATCAACTGTTGATACAGCCGCGTGTGAGTATAGACTTTTTGCCGTAACAACAGTTGATACGGCCGCGTGCAAAGAGTTAATATTCTATGTTTTTTCTTGTTTTATGTGGCTTCTACACAACATCATGAATTTTTCAATCGGGGCAGTCTTTAGGTTTTCCGGCAGCGCGTTATAGTATTTCATCCCTTTATAGAATATACTGTTCTGTGTATTTGCCTTGTCCTTTTTTGGTAGCCTGATTTCATTGCACGTTCTAGTTTTATGTTTGTGTATGTCCTTGTTGTATACAATTTTATTTGAAAAATATTTCGGTAGCAGGTTGTTTACTATTTTGTGTACAAATATCATCGTGTTCAAGGTCAACATCTGTTTCACCGCTAGCCAATTTAGTTCGTTTAACATTTTATTTACTTTTGAATATCTATTTCGTCTGAGTATTATTCTCATTGCCCTATTTTGGAGAATTTGAAATTTATTTTGTTCTCGGTCGTTACACAGAAAAAGGATAGTTGAGCAGTAATTAAAATGTGGAGCAATAATGGAGTTATAAATGGTGATTGCAGTTTTTTCGGACAGTTTTTGGCGAATTCTTCCCAAAAAAGATATCTTTTTTCCAATTTTCTTTTATTTTATTAGATAGGAGTTGGGAACACTAAAAGATGACTTATAAAGGAATAATAATATAGAATAGTAAGATAACAGTGTGAGGGTGGTTGGTTACCTTGACATAAGCCATTGTGAGGAGCGGCAGAAGCGTGAAGGGCACCAGGTACAGAAGCGCCGGCTGGGCCGCCTTGAACACCTCCGAGCTGACGGTGGCCGTTAGCAGGCCCAGGAAGTAGCCCAGCAGGGAGCAGTGGAAGTAGGTTAAACGGGAGCCCTATACAGGAATATACATATAATATACTGACAACACAACAATACAACAAGATAAAGATTAAATTGAGTTTAGTCTTCTATGGCATTTCTTCCACAGGCATATGCAAGTCTCCGATAATCGATGATTCGAGTATCTTGGCGACTTCCGCTATGCATCTGCGTGGAGGTTCGTAAACAGGCACACGCTGCTGGCATTTTGTAAACTCGTCAGCGACGCCAGTCTCCTGCGACCAGCCAGGCGAGGTTGTCGCCAGTCGCGTTGTTGAGACTTTAAACGTGGTGTCACTTGTGTCAGACATTTTGTAACAATGCACATGCTTTAGATCAACGCTTGGAACAAAACAGTAGACAAAGAATGTCAGGATATATGACAGCCACCGCTACAAAGAATTTAATAATGATTGAAGAAGGAAGGGCCTGTGGAAGGAGGACTTTCTTCTTCTGGTACCTGCTACTTTGCCTATCTATCACAAGGATAGTCCTGGCTCGTATCTGCCACTATGTTTCAAAGTCATGAGGTGATGCATCTATCTTCCTTTGGAATATCACTTCCTGCCAATTCCCTGTATTTATTTTGACATTTCATTATATTACAGTACATTATACTACAAGTTATTAAGTACTAAATATTAAATTATACATAGTAAATGTATCTATTACGTGGGTTCTTAAAATGATGTAGGTGTGAGTAATAATAACAAAAAATACTAAATAGGAAGAACGTGTGTGCAGAGATGAAGAGAAAAATTTAAAATCTGAAAGAATTTGAGTGTGGAGAAATTAAAATCAAAAATTAAGTGCAAATATTGTTAAAATGATTTATCACACCAAAATTTTTTATCCATTAGTTTTATATGTTAGCAAAAAAATCATGAAAAATGGCCAAGTGTATGGAGTTTTTGTTGTTTTGCACTTTTTGTAATTTACTAAAGAACCTCTGCATTGATCATCCTGTTTCTACAGATATTAAGGGTTTACTTGTTATATCTACACTAGCTGACGTGTACCTGACATTGTTCGGGGTTGTTAATCATTTAGAGTAAAGTTTTGAGGTTGTAATTGTAGGATAAACATCGACTTCTCTCTACTTTCTATAAATATAATAAACATGTATTATATATAAAAGTCTTCCAGAAGAAATTCTCTAAATGATAATGAAAACACTATCAAAATACGTTGCGTAGTTTGGAAGAACTAAGCGCACAAACAGACAGACGCGGATAGCAAGTGTATTTTATACTATTTAGAGATTTCAAAAGCACCCAGCTTCCATTTGAAATCTTGCTTTAGTGTTCAGGTTTCTATCCCATACAGTCTAGAGAGTAATTAGGTACATTAAAGATGCCCAGAACGAAGACAGAAAGTAACTTACCATAGATCTTGGACCAGGAACACTGCCGACTTCACAAACCAGAGAAGCCTTCTTGTAAGCATCGTAGCGCAGCACAAAACACAGCAATAATCCAGGCATCACGATATCTCCCAAACCTACAAAGTTTGCCAAAATTAGTATTATTTACTAGCGCAGTGCTAGCTAACTTTTATTTTTTTTATATCAACTCCACACAGGAGGCCCTGAAGAAAATAATTTCCCTCAGGGCCTATGTCATCTTTGGGGATTGGGGAACTGTGTCACAAGATAAAAAAAATTGCCACGACCGAGAGCTAAACCGCTATCAAATATTTAGAAGGCAACGATGCTGACCATTACACCACCAAATAATAAGAACGGCGGCATAAATTCATTATTCGACTGTTGTTTGGTAAGCCACAAAACGAAAACTTTACACGTAAAAATGAATATTTACAGATTCATAAAACTCACTAACAACTCTTAGTTTATATGAAAATGGTTATTTTATTTCAAAAATTTATGTGAAGTAATACAATTGTATTTATAAATATGAAATATTTGAGGGTTGAGTAATTTGTGTGCATAAATTAAATTTTTAGTATTAAAAATATCTTATCAGCAAAAATTACTTTACCATGTCGTACTTTGAAGACTATCCTACCCGAAACCACAGAAAAATAGCATTTCCAAAAAATGTGGCTTGAAGGGTTTTATCAAAATACAGTCGATTATGTACTGAAACTTATAGCGGATAGTTTGAATTCTCGACAAATCAATTGCAATTTTCAAAAGTGAAGATTAATCACCCAGCATGCTGAAGTGTCCCTGATGGTGCATGGAGGGGAATACCAGCTTGGCAGGCAGCGACAGTTTGGGCACCACCTCGCCTGCCCGCCCCGCCATGCCGCCCAGCTGCAGGCGGCGTGCCACCACGTTCACTGGGTTCTCTGCCGGCCTGGAAACAAAAGGTTTATGTTGATAAAACAGTAGTGATCGTTTTAGGTTGAATTGTGGAGACGTTGGGTGGTATAAAAAAAGAGCACTGAAAAATGACATGCCACAAAGTAAATGGGGACTGCGGAGTTATTCAAATACCAGAGTACATTGTAGAAAAGTCCCACTAATATTTTATTAATAATAATATTTGGCTAATTTATATAGCGCCTTTTTCGTGAGAAATCACCTCAAGGGCGCTGTACAAATATATTTCTTAATACTAGAACTACTGACTTATCTCTAAGACTTATATCTAGTGACTTACGACTAAGGCCTATAACTACTATCTTAACGACATATATACGAGTATTTACATATTTAGCAACTTACAACTAAAATTAATATTAACAATCTAATCTTACTAACGCCAGAAGAAGAAGGAAGTTCCATTATATTAGGGTGTTTTATTGTTAGCTGGATATATATGTTAAATGAATGAAATTAATGAATAAAATCAATCGTCGACAACTTAGTGTTCGGATTTCGCTTAGGCTCTTTCAACCTTCCAATTGCAGATGATGTCGCTGATCTAAGACTTGACTGCCTTAGACCAGTATTTTCCGGAATGCATAGCTCAGTAATATACGGTGGCGCCATTTCGTTGATAGCTTTAAACACCATCCAGCATAGCTTGTACTGGATCCTTTCAGGACACTTCAGCCAGTGAAGATTTCGGAGGTGCTCCGAAATGTGCGAAAACTTGGGTACCCCGCACTATCCCAGTTTTGATCTCACCCCTCTCTTTGTAGTCACAATCACTCTTCAACCATTAGAAGAAGATTGAGGACAGCTTGTCCTCTTTTTTGGAAACTTTGAAGATTTTGACTAACAAAATTCACTTTTTAAACCCGAGCACGATTCTTAAAGTTAATTTTCAAGTTCTGTTAAAATTCTATTAAAGTTTTGTTGTTATTTCAGATCTGTGAAACAACCGGCATATATGAAATAATAACAGAACTTGAATAGAACTTTCACACAATTCGAAATTAACTTTGAAATTTGATGAATTTTTTAAATTCTGTAAAACAAGTGGCCCTTGGTTTGTTGGTAATCAATCATCTACAAACCTTGTAGCCACCTTGACCATCACGTTGGTGGTGAAGATGTAGGAGGAGAAGAAGACCCAGAAGACATCGTAGAGCAGCAGGCCGGTCAGCAGCAGCGTGGACACCTTCAGCGAGGGGAGGCGGACAAAGGCGATGAAGGTCACACAGAGGCCCATGCCCATAGCTACAAGTAAAGAAAAAAAGGTTAATCCAGTACCATACATTACAGTAACGATTAAAGTATCGCACATCATCGACAGAGGTTAGGTTTCTGCAATAAAGAACTGATAGCGAAACCACAGACAATGAGAAAAAAGTCAATATAATATGATGGGAGTTAGGTGCAACATCCGTTCACATGAAAATAGAAAATTACCAGTTACAATAATAATATTTGGCTAATTTATATAGCGTCATTTTCAAAAATAATGTGTTTTTGGTTTGAAAGTTTGATCACTTAGAAATATTAAAGATGCTTCAATTAAATAATGCGAGTACACATCTCTTGGCCTTTGAAACAATCGGACATTTTCAGAAATAATGACATACATTTCATAAAAAGTATCAGATCTACAAAAACTGCTATAAAGTGTAAAATCTACTACTTACAAATCTTTTTTTGGTAATGGGTTTATTGTATAATGTGGCAGAAGTTCTTCAGAAAACCATATAATATTTGAGCCTGAACTTCACAATATAAAATAAAACATTTTTAGGTGATGCATTTTTTTTTGCATTAATCAAAACAGGGGGCTGGTGTTAGACGGGAATTTCAACCTTATTGCCATATACATAAGGATTGTTATTGTTAGTGGCCCGATTCCGAATGTTACACGACTTGGTGCATCGCCAAAGGACTCTATTTCCCCTTTCTTTCAAGGTCTTTTAACATTATTTCATTAACTTTTTCAATGACTAAACCTAGTTTTTGAGTTTGGCAGACGAAAATCATGTAACATTTATATGGATAGAAAAAAATTATAATTGACGTCCTTTTCAATGTAATCTATACCACCACACAGCACTTTTTGACAAAATGTACATATCAACCATCTTACCAATTAAATTATTACACGCCCGTTCAATGTTGGTGTGGTTAAGCCGTACCTGAAGCCTGGTTTAATAATAATAATAATAATAATAATTGGATAATTTGTATAGCGCCGTTTTTGTGAAAAATCACCTCAAGGGCGCTGTACAATTTATTTCCTAGGATCTACATTTGTTATTTAGACCAACTGTGCCAGCACGAGGTTCGTCATCCGTTCAGGCATGTGTCTGCCGCCAATATAGCGCTGACATGTGTCTGCTGCCAATAAAGAGCGCTGACACAACATCCTCACATAGACAACAAACCTTGGCAGCACCGCTGTGACGCTCGACGAAGACAGAAGATGGAGACTCTGCTGCAAGAGTCCTAGGTAGCGAAGGAACTGTACCAGCTGCTGCAGGGAGAGAGACTAACCCGTCCACCAACTGTGCCAGCACGAGGCTCGTCATCCGTTCAGGCATGTGTCCGCCGCTAATATAGCGCTGACATGTGTCTGCTGCCAATAAAGAGCGCCGACACAATATCCTCACATAGATAACAGACCTTGGCAGCACCGCTGTGCAAAATCACCTCATCCTAGTTTACCTTAGTCTCTCCAGTCACCTCCCAGCCTTTCATGCCACCTAGAGCATCCTCTCGACCCTTTCAGACTCCTTCTTGGCTCCAATACATTCTTTCTATTGTCGTGATCCGACGATTTCACACCTCTGTCTCAGACCCTTAGGGCTCGCTTATCGCAGGCTATCATAAGCAAAATCTTGAACCAAAGTCAAAGTGAAGTTTATGAGTGTCATCTGTAACAAAATACATAAACAAAAACAGAAAATAAAAACAAAGACAAAAACTTTAAACAAAATATGGCTTATCTGTCCTCCATGCAGACATCCTCGGTTGAAAAGGTCCCGTAAATCCCAACACCACTTGACACTTGAGTCAGGTATAAAATCTTCGACTGCATTGAGAAATCTTTGTTCTAGCTTCACTTTCAAAATTTAATCGGTTTAAAATGCTATAATAATTGCAAATTCCGGCTAAACGGTAGAAGTTACGCGCATTTCGTGAAATAAGAAGGTAAGCACTATATAAAACACGGATGCTGAACAATTTTCAGCGATCTCTTAACAAGGGAAACCTTCTGAAAGGATTAAACAAACCGGAGCGGTTAAAACACGTCCGCAACGAAGAACCGTGGCGGTTAATTCGACCGTTTTAACCAAACAAACGCCATAGTTTGTCAGTCAAGTCAAGTTTTTTACTGTTCTGACCTTACGCACTGTGTAATATTTACACCATGCATTTTAGTAAGGAAGTGTGTGTTTTAGTGAAACTTCATAAATATATGCAACATGTACGTCGATAGTTCCCGATGGATCACAGTCATATATGCAGCCAGGTAGATAAAGTTAAACTTCCTCTTCGTAACGAGGGGTCAATTCGAAAAGTAGTGTCAGCGTCCCGTCTATTAAAAAAATAAGTTTTTAACCCATTGACACACGAAGCCGACGAACCGCCAGTCAACTATATTATGGTATTAAAGCACTAAGCCTGTCTTTGCGTAATCATTTTACGCATAAAAAATCTACAAAACTACCTAAAGTTTACTACAAAACTGGGAATTCTATTCTAAAACCCAAGTCATCGATTATAATCGTGGGATGGGTGGAGTCGACAGAAATGACCAGTGCTTGGCTTCCTTTCCACTAATGCGGAGGTAATCCAAGGGATACAAAAAAGTATATATTATTTGGCCGACATGGCCTTATATAATACCTATGCATTTCATATGTGCAAAGGTTGACATATAGCGACAACATATAGGATAGGTATTGCGGAAAGCATTTTAGAGAATATTACGCTACCACCATACAAGAGGCGAGGGAAAGCATCTCGAGGAGCATGGCCTTTACCATTACAGGCTGTACAATGGGCACGTTTTCAATTTTTTGAAGAACGTTTAAAAAAATACCATACCCTTCCAAAACTGAAAGATTAAACAAATATCCAAATAACAAAAAAATATATATTTCTATGTTGTACCGTTTTAATTTAATGTGAAGTTTAGTGTTAAGGTTTCTTTGAAATAAAAGTTGAAATAATTAAAAAGTGTTTTTAATTAACAAATTAAGTCACATTATTAGTGGTGGAATGGGCTAACGAGAATTCTGGCATCACAGTTTCCAATTCGGTTTTTACGGCATCGATAGATTAATTTATGAATTGTCATGAAAGATGAGTTCACTTTTGACATTATTTGATAGCCTGAGAACAGAATGTATGGAAGACAAGTGACATTCTCAGAAT
This sequence comes from Hesperophylax consimilis, assembly GCF_061612785.1. Taxonomy (NCBI): domain Eukaryota; kingdom Metazoa; phylum Arthropoda; class Insecta; order Trichoptera; family Limnephilidae; genus Hesperophylax; species Hesperophylax consimilis. Next base: position 8,624,430 of record NC_142857.1, read on the forward strand.
AATCTATTTTACTGAAGGTTATCAAAAGCAATCTTTATTGCGAGAGGAGAAAGTGTCAGGTGAATTAGAGTGCACATATCAAGATCTGTCGCAGATTAAACATAATCACATTTGGTTCTCAAACATGAGAATCTGCTCTGTAATTGTTTCTTTTTAGATAATAATAAGTACATCATCTGTACACTTTGTCATCGGTCAGTTTTAGATTCTATTAGTAATTTGAGAGTGGTTTCATTTTAAATAAAGTTTTTCATTCTGTTTAATTAGGTTCATATTGTATTGTACATGGTTGTATTTAAGCAACTCTGATTTGATAATATTATTTTAAGAAAAACAATGCTGTTTATAGTAATTTATTTTTGGGGTATTATGCCGTGTTGCTCTACCTCCTTCTTTAGCCAACGTTTCGGACAGCATTACAGTGTCCATCATTAGAACAGATGTGGCAAGATGCACACTGTAAGGAGTTAGCGCAACACGGCATAATACCCCAAAAATAAATTACTATAATACTTTTGGTCGTGAAAATCTCAAAACAATGTACACTAAAGAGAGTGAAAGATACTCGCACTTCTCCTTGATGGAAGGCCACCTTAGGTTGGTCCTGCAACCGACTCCATTGTACCCACTCTTCCAGTTACATGGAGTTGCTTATGAGCGGGAGGGAGATATTACATTGGGTCTACAAGCGGTGTGCATATAGTTACTTTAAGGACAGGTTGTTTCGGAGAATTTGAACAATTCATCAAATTTCAACGTTCATTTTCGGGTTCCGTGAAAGTCTTATTCAAGTTCTGTTATTATATCATTATAGACTAGTAGCTTGACAGAACTGAATTCATGACAGAACTTGAAAAATCTTTTACAGAACTTGAAAATTAACTTGAAAGTGTCCAAATCTCTATAGTCAGATACTTCCCAACCGCCCTGTTGCCTTCCCCACTTCATTTAGCCTTGCAACATTCTCCAAAACGAGGATGTCATAGTTCTACGGGCAATTAGAACTGTTACAAGAGTATCACATCAGTTTTTTCTGATCTGAAGCTTCTAAATCATTTGAGGGTGGCGTTACCGTCCATAAGAAGCCAGTGTCCAGTTAGTATCCATACAGTCACAATGGCCAACGACAGTCCGAATGCCGCCAGTTCCGCGGCGCTGTAGCGACCGCAGCAGCCGCAGGAGACCCGGGATGCTCCCGCACCGCCGCCGCAGATGTACTGACACAGCGGCGTCAGCAGGAATGCCAGCGCCACGCACGCTATCACTGGAATGCAAACAAACATTTGATCATTTGCAATAACTAGGATAGAAAAGTAACATGTATGTTTGGTAATGCGGAGTCAGCAGTAATGCTAGGAGGACAACACACACTCTAAATAGATTTAGCATATTGTAGCAACTCATTGAATGAAAAAGCTTTGTGAGATGCACAATAATATACCAAAGTCAGATAGAACGGAGTCAGCAAGAATGTCAGAATAACATTGCTAGCTGCTACTGGAATACAAAGAATGATTTTTGTGCCTTTTAGTACAAAAAGGCACAAATAGCAGTATTTTTGTGTACTTTACGGCACAAGCCGATACAGACTTGTAAAGTTGTTGTAACTTCTTTTGTATTACTGTGAGATATATGATTTAAACAGTGTTCAAAAGTGACAATACCACGCTTTGTATTTGCATTTAAAAGTTTACAAAAACACTGTAGAAGGACTGCTTCTACAACACTTCCAAATAATTTTCCAAAAAGTCACTGCTAATGTTGCGAAAGATTTGTTAAAGTTTGCAAATTTTTTTAAAATTATTTTATATGAAACTAACAAAAGTGAAGTGGCAATAACCTTTATAATATATTAGTGTAATAAAAATGTTTTTTTGAGTTTCGTATAAGGTTAGATTACAAGAAAAAAAACAATCCGTAAGCGACAAAGCAATTGTAAAAAACATTCCTCTATTTTTTAAAATCTAAATTTATATATTTAGTAATATTATAATCTGGAAGAGACTTTCATCTGCTTTCAAAAACATTATTTCATTTTGGGATTCATTAAAAACCAGCAAATCTCTTTGATTAATGTCTACCGGCAATATTTCTAAATAAAGTAACTTGATGACAAAGTGTCAAAAGACCCCAGGGGTTAATAAGTAATGTAAAAGCAAGAGTTTCGTGAAATATATTGGTAAAGCGGACATTATTTGATATGTTATAACGAATTATCAAGATGTGCGTGTAGAGCAGAGTCTGTAAGAATGCCAGAACAACATACGCTATGGCAGGAATGCAAAGGAAGATTTATTGATAAGTTGTGGTGACTTGTCAGTCAGTATAGAAGAAGTCGTGGGTGCCCTAGGAAGACATGGCACAATCAAGTGAACCAGATACTTGAGTCGGACCATGTCAAGAGTCGGAATAACAGAAGAGTATGTATGAGACGATGTATGAATGTGAATGAGGCAAGAAGTGTGTGCCAAGACCGAGTTGTTTGACGGTCCGTCCTCTCTGCCTACTTGTGCGGGGAAATGGTTAGATAATTAGTTAGTTAACCTTTTCTATGCGTCATAAATTTTTTAAAATTTGTTTTAAAAAATATGTCGCTTATGTCTTGAATTATCTTTTCAAGTATAAATAAACAATCCGAACATCAATGGGACTTGATAAAAATTCGAAGTATATATTCATAACGTAACTGATACGGTATACCCGGGCGGCCATGTTAATATTTCAAGGATAACGATACACATGCATAAACATACCGGAGTAGAGCTCTTCAACTGTGGTGCGATGTAAGTGCTTGATTTATGGGTTCGATGTCGCGTTTGACTGGATACATGAAATATTGACACACTTAAAAAGGTTCATATAATAAAAAATAACTACACTTAAATTTACAAAAATAATGAAATGATTTTTCTGTTATTATATCACCGTTAATATGTATCACTTAATATATTTTTTTATCGTGATAAATTTTTAAACAGTTCTCAACGCATAACGGCAGAATCATGGCTTTCATGTATTTCAGCAGCTTCGCAATTATTATCGACGTCACTGTCACTAATTTCAAAATCTGAATCTATTTCTAAAGTAGCACCAAATATTTCTTCGTCATTAAGACCACGACCCGACATTTTGTATTTTAGCAATAAAAATACTTTCAAAAATTATAAAAAGTCAAACTTGTACAACTTTACACTTGATTTTTCACTAAAAAAAAGTTTTAACCACGTATCTTTATTTGAAAATAATCTAACACTGACGAAATTTTATATTTCTTCAATAGTTTGAATGAATGTATGTAACTGAACTTATTTTAAAATATGATAAATCAGATGAATGTACACTGTAATTAAAATAGTTCATATCCACGAAAAAGCAAACAATAATTCGATAAAACAATGTAATCTACACGGCGAGCGTCTCTGTTTCAGAATCTTATAAAATGCGCCTGCGCAATAACGTGTGTAAAGACGCGGGAAGAATTCAAACTGATTCATTTTTCGCTCTGAGTTGGAAGATCCCTTCAAATCTTTGTATCCATGATTAGGATACGTATTATGGATAAATATCGTAAGATGTCAGTAGTGTAAAGATGTGAGATTTTTTAGGAGTATAAGTTTTACCGTGTTCAAGCATGTTTCATACCCATAACGCCGAAGAAACTTTGCGTCGCACAGATTTGCCTCCCGCGTACAGGGCATGTACAGTGCGTCGCAGGCGTGCGTCTCCCGCAGGGAAAGAGTTAAGATTAGTTTGCATATAAGCTGAGGCATTAAGTCGAAAGTTAATGTCAGTTTCATTGTAGTTTATCAAAAAGCAAAAATATTAGCGTGATAAATAATCAAAAATCATCACATCACCATCTTGTATCAAGTTTGTAAACACTAAATAACTTTTATGAGGTGAATGACAAACGTATCAAAGTTTGTCACCAATATTAAAGAAATGTTTTAATATATTAATATGATACATCATTAACCCATTGGCCTCAAACGACGCCGTCCCGGAGTGTGTACGGCGATGTGTCTTAAAATCAAACTTAGAAACTTAAAGTCTTATAGATAATTAAACATTTATTTCGTAGTAATTGGCAGGACTCCGTTGATACAATTTTTTCCTGGTATTTACGATTGAAATTTTGTTATATTTCAGCTTCATTGATTTTTTTCAAAATGGCGTGTGGTTCGGGAATTGACAAGCTTGTTCGTAAAACGCATGGTGGGCGGCTAACAAGAGCCCAAATGGCAAAAAATATATACTATGGTAATAAGTATGATTAATGTACAACTTTCCTTAATCCAATTATAAAAAATGAAGAAAAAAAATTGGTTTTTGAAAAAAAAAAATTTTCATATCCTCTTTTAATCATATTATTATTTTTTTCTAAACAATGCATACATTTTTTACATACCTTGATTCAATGCACAAGTAAATTAAAAAAGATTGTTTCGTTTGCATGTTCAGTTTAAAAGTTATGTAAGATTTAGTACACCACTGCACTTAAAACTTTTGGTACAAAATTAATTCGGATGTGAAGGCCAATTTTTTAGCCAAACAATTCGGATGCCAATGGGTTAACATATGCCATAATGCAAAAGATTTCTGAAACTGTGCGAATAATTCCATAAAAAATGTGACTACTTCAAATACAAAAAAAAGTTAGACAAACAATTTATTATTAACCGGCATGATTGAAATTGAACCCAGCGGAACAAAGAAGGCAATAATTAATTAGTTTTGCTTCCTTTTCTGTTTTGGTTCGGTCAGTGCTTTTCACTTTTTTCTTTGAGCATTGTTTGATTTCTTATCGCTTCCTTGAGTCTGACAATTAAGATACTCAATCTAGATTCTCAACCAAACTATAAGTTTCGATAATATGTATTACTCACCAGCTGTGCAGATGGCAAACATAATCTGCATGGAATCAAAAAAAAAACATGATGAGGAGGGAGACCGAGGCGCCCAGAGGCAGACAGGGGGCCAGCATCGTATCCAGGATTTGGTTGATAATATGTAATACTCACCAGCAATGGAGATGGCAAACAGATTCTGCATGGAGTCGAAGAAGAAGAACATGACGAGGAGGGAGACCGAAGAGACCAGAGGCAGGCAAAAGGCCTACATCGTGTTCAGGGTTTGGTTGATAATATGTAATACTCACCAGCAGTGCAGATGGCAAACAGAGTCTGCATGGAATCGAAGAAGAAGAACATGACGAGGAGGGAGACCGAGGCGCCCAGAGGCAGACAGAGGGCCTGCATCGTGTCCAAGGTTTGGACGTCTGAAACAAAACAATCACGTTAAAGAGATCTCTATTGTGTTGGATAATAGAATTAGGTAGGCAACTCTGGGCGAAAATACTTGCATAACCTGCTCAACTCTGCAGAGAAGGGCGGTTTCCATGATTAATCATGCAACAGATCAATCTCCACCTGTTTCATAGGTATTACAATAGAGCCTGCTCTGAGGAACTAGCAGAATTGATCTCGAGTAAAACACTTGTTATAGTTGATGTTGGCAGCATGAGAGTGACATGTTTCACAGACTGGTTTTTTTTTAAAGGCGGTCCCATGTTTATAGTTAGAACACACAATAGTGAATGTGCCTACAAAGCCTACTTTGCAAACATTTGTAAATTGCATTGTTCCTCTTAACCTCTGGAACACTGGATCAGAAAATTCTCAGATACCCTTGAACAGTGGCCAAAAATTTGCAGAATCGTGTGAAAATTACCTTGAAAGATTTTTGCTCAAATATCAGAAAAAAAACTTTATTTTTACTGTTTATTTTGTAAGACATTTTCCCAGAAAAGCTAATATTTTATAAAATAAAACAAAAAATCTCTCATTTGGGAGTCAATTGTCAAAAAAATATATTTATATGAACATATACACTTGTTATATTATTTCTATCTAAACCTGATTAAATACCCTACACGAAAAAATAATTAAAAGGTGTTTTCAAAGAAATAAATTCTTTGATATTCTTTTGAAATCTTCTAATATTTTAGAGGACCATTTTTTAGAATTTATTTCTAAATTCCAGCAAACAGTTCAATTATAAAACCCACAAATATGGGATGAAATGGAGGTGAATTCAATGGATTGGATTCATTCAATTACCACTGTAAGCGGTACATGTTTCGATATTACGATTTTTTTAATGGCGCGGCCGTATCGAAAACTGAATGCCCGGAAATCTCCATTGCTAGGCATTTATTTTGTATCGCTCGAGTGGCTAATGGACCTTACTTATGATAGCTGAAAGTGACCAACTGACATCAGTTGGCTAAAATTAGGTATTATGCAGGCATTTTGTATCGCTCGAGTGGCTAATGGACCTTACTTATGATAGCTGAAAGTGACCAACTGACATCAGTTGGCTAAAGTTAGGTATTATGCAGGCATTTTGTATCGCTCGAGTGGCTAATGGCCCTTACTTATGATAGCTGAAAGTGACCAACTGACATCAGTTGGCTAAAGTTAGGTATTGTGCAGGCATTTTGTATCGCTCGAGTGGCTAATGGCCCTTACTTATGATAGCTGAAAGTGACCAACTGACATCAGTTGGCTAAAGTTAGGTATTATGCAGGCATTTTGTATCGCTCGAGTGGCTAATGGACCTTACTTATGATAGCTGAAAGTGACCAACTGACATCAGTTGGCTAAAGTTAGGTATTATGCAGGCATTTTGTATCGCTCGAGTGGCTAATGGACCTTACTTATGATAGCTGAAAGTGACCAACTGACATCAGTTGGCTAAAGTTAGGTATTATGCAGGCATTTTGTATCGCTCGTGTGGCTAATGGACCTTACTTATGATAGCTGAAAGTGACCAACTGACATCAGTTGGCTAAAGTTAGGTATTATGCAGGCATTTTGTATCGCTCGAGTGGCTAATGGACTTTACTTATGATAGCTGAAAGTAACCAACTGACATCAGTGGGCTAAAGTTAGGTATTATGCAGGTATTTTGTATCGCTCGAGTGGCTAATGTACTTTACTTATGATAGCTGAAAGTGACTAACTGACATCAGTGGGCTAAAGTTAGGTATTATGCAGGTATTTTACTTTTGTGTAAAACTTTACAGATATCAAAATATCAATTAAAATTGACTAACATTACTGTAAAAATATCAATTAAAATTGAAGAAGTGGCATTAATAGTGGCTGTTGGACTATGAAGAGTAGTAGACGTTCTCAGTATGGCCCTGGTGAGAGACCAGCAATCAGAACCCAAACTTAGCTTGAAATGGCTTTAGCCACCTGTGGTGACCAGATCTGAAAACGTTTCTCTAATCCATCTCCTTCCCTTTCCCACTTTCTACTGCCTCACAATATACCTCAACAGGGGATGCCATAGACTCCCTAGCCCCCTTGAGAGTTGGGAGTAGTTGGGACTCTTGTATGGTATTCACATTTTAATAAAACATAAAAATGCTTTCACGTCCAACTGGGCTGTTCTATAGATTATAAGAACAGAATATAAAATAATGAGCTATAGAAAATAATACTAAAAGTTTTATTGTAAGTCAAATCATTAAAACTACATTACCTACGCTACTATAATTTGTAGGATTCTGCAAATTGCTGGTATAGATTAGGCTTAATTCTATAAATGTACCCCCAAACTCGTTGCCTAAATTATGCATCCTATTGGTAAGTGAGTGTGTCTGGAAAAATGTTACATTTTGTCTAAATAATAGCAATGTTTTATCACTCTTCTGTATAATTGGCCATGTTTTAAATTTAGTTTTAGCTGTTTGGCAACAATTCATTTTAAAAATAAAACCAGACGACAAAAGAAAGCATTGTACTCTGAAAATAGGCTTTTTAGATCAACCTGATGGTATTTTTAGGTCAGTTAAGTAGAAAAAAACCATAAAAATACCGAAATGTATTTTTATTAAAAAAACAAGCCATAAAAATTAATTTTGAGAAAAGTGATTCACGCAGATAGATTTAAAACACCAAAAGAATTTACTGTTTATGGTATAAATATTTTTATTTTGCAGTGGGTCTGTGAGACGGATCACTGTCAAGGTCCATTGGACGGGGAAATGGCATTTAAAACGCATGAACGGGCTCTAACCAGAATGCTTTTCAACTGTACATTTTTTACTGTTCTGTACAAGTGGCAATTTTACACCTTGGGTTATTATTATAGTGGTATTTCAGTTTTAAATAAAAGGAGTAATCTTGCTGGTTTGATTGTGTTTATCTACTTTCTCAACTATAAAACAGAAAAACTGTATACACCTTTTTATTTGTTGAACGCTTGTAGCCTTTTTTGTCTATATCAACCATCGAGGAATAAGGCTCTCGACTAGCAATCCGAAGGTCGCGGGTTCAAATCCCGGCGTGTGCAAGTAAATTTTATTTGATTGATTTGTGTTATTTCACAATTTATACATTTAAAATAATATAAAGTATATTTGTGGCATGTTCCAGAGTGGAAGATACTCTCAGTATCGCCCTAGTGTATTACCACCATTCAGAATTGAAACGTCGCTTGAAATGGCTTTAGCTGTGTTTGGTGACCAGTTCTGAATAGCTAGGTACTTCCCCGCCTTCCCCTCCTCACTACCTTCAGCCTCACAAAATACCCCAGTATGGGATACCACAGTCTCACAGGCTCTAGGCAGTTGGGACTCTTGTGCAGTATTCACACAAATAACAATTCACATTCACAAAAATATAGATATGTCTCACTTTAAATTCAGTTTCTAAGTTTAGGTCTATTGTGACTATTTTCAGCTTGCAATATCATTTCTTACATGAGCTATGAAATATAATGCTATATTATACAGGGTTTTCCAATAAGAGGTGTTATTTTGAATAGCCCGCTATTTCGGTAGATGTTACTTTTGAAGCTGTCATTTTTTGACATTTGACAAGTAGAAACTACGCCATTAATAAAAATGGAACGATACACGCTTCAACAACGCATTTAAATTATTAAAATTCACTTGAGTGAATCAAATGCAAATCATCTTGAGTGATGAGGCCCATTTCCACCTCGGTGGCTTCGTCAACAAGCAAAATTGTCGCATCTGGGGCTTGGAAAACCCAAGAGTTATTGTTGAAAAGCCTCTCTATCCTCAACGTGTGACTGTTTGGTGCGGTTTATGGTCCGGCGGAGTCATTGGACCTTACTTTTTCGAAAATGAGGCTGGAGCAACAGTTACGGTGAATTGATTGCGCTATCGAGAGATGATTAATGATTTTTTATGGCCGGAATTGGATGGTATTGATCTGTACAGCGTTTACTTTCAACAAGACGGCGCTACGTGCCACACAAGCAACGAAACCATTGATCTTTTACGATTGAATATCAAAATAACACCTCTTATTGGAAAACCCTGTACTTTATATTAGTAGTTTCCAGAGTGGTAGACACTCAAAATAATATTTTGAAAAACAATAGTGTATTTTCACAAACTATAAATACAGTTAAAAAGTTTGGGAGATTACAAGTTAATTTTTCTGATTCTGATCATGGTACTAAAAAATTTAATATTTTCATTAAAACCGTACGTTCCGAAATGGTTCCAAGTCGCTACAAAGTTATTATGACATAGAAAACGTTACTGGCTGATAAGACGGACTACCGTCAAAACGGCATATTCACAAACAAAAATGTACATGTCATTTTAGCGGTAAACTAATAATGCCACATTTTAAATCGTTATAGACAATTTATTCGTAAATTAAAATGCCTTCATTATGTATCGTAATTTAATAACCTATTGCGGAATGAGCATCATGAGTTTGTTAACACTAGAAAGACCGTAGATGGCTGCCCGATGTAATGTGACGATATTTGGCTTAAAGTTTATTGTATTCATTTGCTTTCTTTTTACTTTTCATGATTCTTGATTTAACGACTATGATGAAAAAAAAACAGGTACATATCTATTTACTTTTTGAAATATAACGATTTTTTTAAAATAAGTTTTAATCACATAATTAATCAATTTACAGAGTATAAATCAATAATTTTAATTAAAATAATTCATACAATTAGTTTTCACTGCTTTTGATTTTTTTAATGTTCCTCTTCCATAGAAGCTGGCGCTTGTGTCTAGAAGAGTGGTGAGCATCAAGATGAAGAATATTTAGTGTTTGTAATTATGAATATTAAAATTTATAATTAATTAAAAAGATAGTTTCATCATTTTGGTATTTTTCCATTGACCTTCTCTTTAATTGCTTTTAGTATTTATACCTACAAAGACCGCCGCTGTCAGTGTGACGGTTAGGGTCCATTAAGCTAAGTTTGTTTACCTGAACCTCTTCTCTACAAGTTTACAAAATACCCATTCCACCTCGCAAAATGAGAGTACTAATCTGTCTGCCTCTTTCTTTCAGAATCGCATATCATTCGAACTCAACCAACTGTACGTTGATTGGTCACTGTCCTTTGGTGTCAGTTGTTCGTATTCTATCTCATGTTGATCTCCGCGCACATATTTCAAGTCGCCGAATATTCGTTTCGTTTGTGTTTTTGTAAATTATATTCTACCAAATATGTATCTAATTAAATAAAGTAAGCAATTTCATTCCATATTTTATATTATTTCAAAAATTACACTCACATGTCAATATGACGGTCGCAGTCTTTATAGGTATGGAGCAGTACCCGGTCGTTCTAGTGTTAAAGTATTATCACTATGAAATGTGGTAATTGAGCCAATAAAGCAATTTTATATAATATTCTACTTGAAACAATGAAAAAGGGGGCAATCAATTAATGAGATCAAATTTTTAATTAACGGTGTGGAAGAAGTACCCACTTTTAAAATAGAGCCATGTTAGGAAGAGAATAAACACCATGATAAAATTAATGCTATATGTCAAATTGAAATACGGGATAATTGGGTGAGGAACTCAAACACTTGCTCATTAAAAGTCAAGGAATAATGGAGATAATCAAAATAACCCTCACCTCTCTTGGCCTCAGAGACACACTTAAACAGTACTAAAAGCCCACGGTTCCCAGCTCTCGATGCAAACTTCGATGTATCATATTATAAAAGACAATGATATTTTTTTATAAACTTAATGTTTTTTTTTTACATATTACAATTTATTTGTATTCTCTAGACTACCATACTGGGTTCATGCCCATATCATGGTAGTCATAAATACATGCAAAATTACTTTGCAATTATTATTATATGAAAATAAAATAATATTGATTTTGATTCTTCATTATTGATCTTTTTTGATTAAATAGTGGTGTAGACAAATTATTTTATTTTCATTCAATACATTTAAAGAAACACTGTGAATTTTTTCATACCTATAACAAGTTAAATAACAGAACCAAATATGTATTTTTATAATTTTCAGAACATACTTTATGGTTTTTTCTAACAATGGAATTTCATATAATTACTTTTTCAACTCTGCATCTGAAGATCGATTATCGAATGGTACAAATACATTTACAAACCAAAATGCAAACCAAGTCACGAATTACAGAAAAGAAACAAAGCAACTGCAATCAGCGTTTCGCGCCGTTTGCGGTTGTCTCGTTCCTTTCCCATAAGTTGAGGTTCAGCTCACGTATGTATATGTAGCATTCGGTAAACGGTTGTGTAAAATTTTAAATAAAGTTTATTACTAAGACCCTTAGTATGGGAAAACTTTTCAAGGAAAGTATGTTATGTCGGTAGAAATTCAGAATGCAGGGACTTAAGTCGGATTTCAGCAAACAAATCGCTAGAAACCGGACGCCGTGCAAATGTTTTGTAATTACTCACTTTATAATAACTAACTAACCATCACGCCATTTCGCCGTAGGGGTAGGCAGAGAGGACGGATCGCCAAACAACTCGGTCTTGGCACACACTCCTTGCCTCATTCACATTCATACAAATCCAACAAGAGTCAAAATAGAAAAACTGCAAAACGATAATGTGAGGAGTAAGTATGTGAATTGTGCAAAGATGAGATTGAATGAAAAGGAAATGGACAGTCTAACCATAGACAAAACATGGAACCACTTGTATAATAGCTTCATGTATTTAGAGAAATGATTTATTTCTCTCTCATAATAATAATGATTTGATTATTTGTATAGCGCCATTTTTGTGAGGAAATCACCTTAACCACTCAGAACAAACATTGCTAGTTTATCCTCATACAAACACCACTTAATTAAAACTGTATGTCAGCGCTTATCTAATTGAATATAACCAAATACAGTTTTAAAGTATTAGTTTATCCGGGATTTATTGTAAATTAATTGTTTATATATTTATATATACACATTGTTGCATTGTATTTATAATAACCATTTCTATTGTTCTCTTTTATGTATTTTGTATTTTTTTTTTTTTTTATATGTATATTCTGTATTTATAATAAGTAAAAAAAAATGTTATTCTTTTGTAAAAGCCGCTATAATCGGCGTTAATAAATAATAAATAAATAAATAAATAAACATTAGAACGTCAAAAGACGTAAATATGATAATAGCGGTCAAGACATTAGAACGTCTTTTCACGTAAACGCGTGAGATTTTACAAAAATCGATTTATTTCCATCACTAGTATACGGATTGCCATGATTTAAAAAACAGAGTATCGATAATGAATAACGCTACGCGTCTGTATTCAACAATATCTATGGAACGTAGAACTGCATTATCTAAGCCGATTGAATCTGTCATCTTGTTCGTTCGTAATTTATTGCGTTTCTAAATAATTTATTAAAAATATTTTAGTTTGGACGGTTAATATTTTGAGGTGACTAATAGTTTTTAATTATATTTCTTCAATATATAAAGTGTTATTTCTTTATGATACTCAGAAAAAAGTACATTTTTCCAGGCTTTGAAATAATGGTAAGCGATTTTTACATATTTTTGACGTTTTCATAAAATATATATTTAGAAACGCAAATATTTACGTATAACAACACAATGCGATAGTGGATTTCATAATCTTTCCAAAACATTGTTTAGAATGAGGCTACGTTTCCCAAAACGTGAGTTATGAAGCTTTTAGCAAAACTCGTAAATAACACAAAAATTATCACGTTTTGACAGTTCTCAAAGGAACACATAGTAAATAAAAGTCTTTGTCTGAGAGGTTAAGGGCGTTTAACAACATAATTAATGCATTTAATTTATTCCTACCACTTAGACTTATTACTTTTGGCTTATAACTAAGTTTCATAGCTAGACAGCTTTGACAGCAATGGCAGCGAACTCAGATATCGGCGACAGCATATTACTTATTTTTTCAAATTGACAGACATGTGACAAACGAGAAGCAAAATATTTTAAACATAGTATTATTCATTTGCCAATCGAATAACATTTATTTGAATACTGTACAAACATACTTTAAGGCTCAAAATACATTGAGAACGTGACCATTCCGAATCGGAGCTACATTATGCGTTGGCATTTAAGAGGTTAATAAATAAAGGACAAAATCGTGTAAAAACAGAATTGATTTTGTTAAAATTTCTAAATTTTTATCTTATTTAGAGTAGAATCAATCTTTTGTTTCCTTCATTCAATTCCGGTATGGCACAGTTTGTTATGACACAGGGCATCTGATTTAATCCATTATGCCACAAACATAATGTTCTCCCCATTACCATATGAGCTAAATGCTCACAAGAGTGGAATCAGAATATAATGCATTTAAAATAATTCAATTACCCACAAAATTTACAAACAAAACCGGCAAATGCACAGTTATATTTGATAATGTATGCAAATGTGCCGTATGGCTCACATTAAATTAACATTGTATTGTTTACAATAATGAGTTGTGGTTTTAGGCCCCCGCGTACCCAATTTCTACCGATTTATAACAAATTTCTCGTTAACTCTAAAGTTTTTAAGTTGCAAAAAAAAAGGTGTTATTCTTTGAAGTAATTAATATCTAAACATTTGTTATGCCGAAACGATTATATGAAATTCCCTCGATAGAAAAAAATCGTAAATTAAGCTCCGAAAATTATTAAAAATACTTATTTTATGTTATTTAATATGTTATAGGCATGAAAAAATTTACAGTGTATCTTTAAGAGGAAGCTACAAGCCAAAAATGTGTATATTTTTGGTATACCTTATATTGTAGGTAATAGGCATTAAAATCGATTGACAAACGGAGTCTAGAAACGTTCCATTTCAAGTGCAAAATTGGTTTTTATTTATTTTGTAAATAATTTTATGAGAAAGCAAAAAAGTTAATCAAGTGAAAATGTCACAGATAATCTTAGCTATAATACTGTATTTTTTTAAAGTTGTTTCCTTTACGCGTTCATACATTTCTATTGAAAAAATTTTTTGTTAGTAGTTTACATTTATATTTTTTATTGAGTAATTTATTTTTTTATTTGTATGCTACTCAAGCGTAACGATAGGAAAACCTTTAATCTATCTAAAGCATATTTTTTGGCATTGGTAATGTACACCAATTCGTTAAAAGATTAATCAAAATAGTGATTTAGCATTAAACTTCGCCTTAAATGCAACTAAAGCATTTGTCGAGAGATTTTCACTCTATTTCAAACGAGTCTTGTTATATTAAATATTTTCACCATTTTTGCTTAATTATTATCGTTTTTTAATATGAGCGCGCTTCCTTTAACATTTGTATTTACATATCATCCTTTTAAACCATCTTTGAACGCTTACTATGGGGCCTTAACCAATTAACATCGAAAATATGATGTGAATTTGAATGGTATGACCAAGTTGGTGAATCAAATACTTGAGTCGGGCCATGCCAGTGTCAGAATTACAGAAGAATATGTATGAATGTGAATGAAGCAAGGAGTGTGTACTAAGACAGTTGTTTGACAGTCCATCCTTTTTGCTTACTACTGCAAGGAAATGTCGGTTAGTTAACAACGAAATTTGTAATGTTAAAAACTAAGCAATTTTGATAGCTTATGGAAAAAGATTATTACAGCATTATTTATAAATACATCTCAACCATAAAGCTGATTTGTAAAATTTACTAAATCATGAAATTTGCACATCTTTTTCCATTTAGAATATTTAACTCAACGCAACTACTTTTAAGCCCGCAGTGTAATTTTCATCATGAGATGTGGAGCTTTGAAACATTTATATTTTATTTATTTATATTTTAAATGCATATTTACAGAATAAAAAATTCCAATAACAAAGATACATCATACAAATACACAATCATAATTGCCTAATTAGCGATTTAAATTTATTAATGCTCAGGTGGAAAATGTCGATGTCAGAGGCTAGTGAGTTTAGAAGGACTATCATTCTTCCGAGGGGCATTGCTAATGGTAAGTTAGTCCTACATCTCGGAAGAATGAATGGTTTGTGTCTACGCGCTCTTGCTAAGTTATCAGGGACGTAAAATAAAATTTTATTTAAAATTTCTGGATTGTTGATGTGACCGTTCAACAAGTTATAGACCATCATCAGCAACACAGCTTTCCGCTTGTTGACAAGACTATCGATACCCAGCATTCCGGAAAGGAAGGCTGATGGGTATAAATAGGGATAGTACCCGAAGTCTCTAAGATAAAGATAACGTAGAAACTTTTTTTGTACTTTCTCCACCATTAAAGTGTATATAGCATCCTCGGGTTCCTATATTAATGAGCCGATTTCCAAAATGCTACGTACTAGGCTAAAATATAGCAAGCGAACCACGGCAGAGCTGCAGAAATGCCTGGAGTTACATAGCACAAATCCAAGCATTCTCAAAGCCCTGCTGCATATCGTTTCAATATGCTTTATTCGCTTTATATTCAAATCAAGAAAATAATAAAAAAAAAATTAAAATGTTGACCTCTATGAAACCAAAAGTTCCGACAGCAATTTGAAAAAAATTATTTAACCCTTTTTTATATGAAACGACAGAGAAGTGTGATGACGATAACGTTAGTAATACATTTGTCTAACAACATGTATTTTTATTTATTTTTTCATTCGTCAGTAATTTTACTTTAAAAAAATGTAAACTGAGCCATTAAAAATTTTAATATTTCATAAATTATGCGTTTAATTATAATAATGCGTATTTCATCACCTTTCAAAAACAGTTTTTAGTTTTGGACTTGTTCAGAAATATTCGATATATTTGGATTTTGTTGGGAAACCTAAATATTGTGACCTACCAGAATTCTGACAGAATATGCCAGAGGACTGGGGGGTTAAGGAGATAATAAATAAATAAGTATGACATAAAGACAAGACATTTATGAACTTATTCTTGACACAAGTCTGTAAATGACAACTATACTTTACGTAATTCTTTACCTGTGAATTATTATTCAACTTATCATACTTTTTTATTACGTACCCACCGTACGTTATTTTCTTGGAACTTAGATAATGTCAATATCGCCTTAGTAAACAAACACCACTCAGAATTGACATATTGCTAGAAATGGCTTTAGCCGTGTTTGGCGATCAGATCTGAGTAGCCATGTACTTCCTCACCATCCCCTCCCCTTATTCACCTACCTCTTCCACATCTCTTTCCCCTCCTCGCTACCATCGGCCTCACATCTTACCCCAATCGGGGATGCAATATTTCCACTGGCTCCAGATGATTGGGAGCAGTTGGGAATAAAAATATACGGCAGTACGATTTTAGAATACAGTAGGTAAGTCATTGTTTTCAGCTCATCAAGAATGAACTGTATTTAAAAAAAGAAAGTATAAAAAATACATAATAATAATTGTCACAATTCAGTCATGTTCTGGTTTGCAGTGAACAGTTAGGAATCCAGGCCATTATTGACACACAGTACAATGAAACAACAACAGTACCTTTGTTAATTACAAACGCCACCTATAATAATTCCCATCCACACCAAACAATGGCCTGGGGTCAGCTATCCATCTCCATGATAATTATGGGCAGAAGGCAGAAAAATATAATATATTTAACCCTTTGTTTACTTAAGAACAGAAAGCAAAAAATGCTGTTGAATATTGAAGACAATATTAGGCATTCTTAAATACCAGTGAAAATTTGAAACAGAAAAAGATACATCTAGGACATTCTAAATTCAATATAAGTGATTCTTAAATTTTCCATTAAGAATCGCTAATATTGTCTTCAATAATTAAATATTATAATTTGAGGTTTTCCCCAGGAACTGACTAAAATGAGTGAACAGCGCTATCACTTCAGCCAAATCCTATTTGGATGGTATCGAGATTTATTTTATAATGTCATCCAATTTTAGGCAAATGCGTGTGTGTGCCATCAAGAGTTGATAGAATGCATTGTCATCGACAAAGAGTTTATCTGTCGAGTTTCAGCTCAATCGGATATCGGGCTAATTTCCACTTCATTCATTCATTCAAGAAAACCAAATCAAAACTCAAACAGATATATTTAAGTTATTCTAGAGGCATACACACTTGCCTGGTAAAGCCAGACGTGTTAGGATACAACACAATCGCAGGTTTCGGCTGAGGCGAAGTTTCGGCAAATTTTTAGACTAAACTAAAACTCACTTATCGGTCGAACCTGGCCGAAAGTGAAACTTCAGTCGGTCTCTTTTAAATTTATCATAATTATGACAATGTCATTGTTTTATAATCTTCCGTTATTATATTGAACCCTACAGCTACAGGGAAATAATGACTACCTTGAGGTGCACTGCAATGTGCAGTGTGAAGAACTAAGTTCATAGAATAAAGAAGAAAAAGTGCCTTCCAAACAAATTTAAATGGAAACAAATGTCGCCATTGACATTTCTAGATTATTATCTATAAGACATGTCTGTACCATTTAGCATGCGCTCTGTCTCTCTCACTTTTACCTGACATTATATATATCGCATGTATAGAAACACAATTTTGTATTGCAGGTTTAAGCCTCGATTAAACAAATATTTGGATCACGAAACACGCCCACAAGGCACTTCTTGTGTTATTCTTTATTCTATGGCTAAGTTTTAAATGTTTTTAACGTATTTCGTTACGGTCAGTAAAAATTCAAAAGTACAAAAATTATTTCGTTGAAGCGTGTATGACAATGTCATATTAATATTATGTCATATTAGTATGTGCAGCATCACGACATGATGTATAGCAATAATAAAAGTAATAACAATATCGTCACCTTAAAGCAATAGTGGGATATCTTAAAAAATGCTGTTCTGAGATAATAGGACTTTTAGGTTTGCGTGAGCTCTAGCATCATCAAATTAACTTATCTTGCAGATTAATGATATGGTAAAAGAGAGGTAAATTATTTAACTTCAACACAAAATTGTAATAATAGAAAAATAATTAATTTTTTCATACTAATTTTGACAAAGTATACGTAAATCTGGAAATATCTCACTGTTGCGTGGAGTGTTTGGTAATCATCTCAAATTATCTCAATGTAGCATAGTAATAATATTACGAGTTTAGATGGATAAATGAATTAATAATTGTTTCTCGGGAGATTTTTTCAATGTGGACGACTGTTTCAGGCTAATAATTGCCTGATAATAAAAGCCTGATGGTCGGCTGGCTAACTCGGCCCGCGAGAAAGCGGAATTATTAGGCAAAATTTTCGCGGAAAACTCAACTCTTCAAGATAACGGAGAGACTCCCCCTTCCATTCCGCACTGCGGTTTTCAAATGGAGGAACCGAAGATCCGGAACAGAGAGGTTCTCCGAGTCTTGAACGAGCTGAAAGTCGACAAAGCCAGTGGGCCGGACGGAATACCTGCCTTGGTCCTCAAGAGGTGTTCTGCAGAAATGACTCCAGTGCTCGCGAAATTATTTAGGCTCTCTCTCAAAGGTGGAAAGGTGCCAGATCTTTGGAAAAAGGCAATCGTCCACCCAATCCCAAAAAAGGGGGACCGTTCCGACCCTTCTAACTACCGCCCCATAGCCATCACTTCCATACTCTCGAAGGTATTAGAAAGGGTGGTTAACAACAAATTGCTCACATATCTCGAGAATAACAATATCCTAAGCGATCGGCAATATGGATTTCGTCGAAACCGATCGTGTGGCGATCTACTCGGATATGTAACGCATATTTGGGGGCGGTACATGGAACGTTTTGGTGAAACCCAAACCGTTGGGTTGGATATCTCCAAAGCCTTTGACAGAGTCTGGCACCGGGCGCTTATCGGGAAATTACCATCGTATGGGATCCACCCAACCCTGCATAGTTGGATTGCGGACTTTCTGAGGGGAAGAACAATTCAAACCGTGGTTGACGGCTCTTCTTCCTCACCGCACCAAATCAATGCGGGGGTGCCACAAGGATCTGTGCTGTCTCCGACGCTGTTTTTATTGCACATCAACGATCTCGTTGAATGTGCACCAATTCACTGCTACGCTGATGACAGCACCGTTCACGAGGGTTATCTTTTTGACAGGCCCCCTTCCACCTATGATGTCCGAACAGCTCGGGAAGTTTTGAAGCGAAAAATTGACCACCACCTAGAGATGGTTCGTGCCTGGGGTAAGGCCAACTTGGTCAGTTTCAACGTCTCAAAAACCCAAGCGTGTCTGATTTCGGCAAAGAGGGAGATCAATGACTGTCTGGTGCAATTTGATGGGAGCACTCTCCCCAATAAAGACTCCATTGAAATGCTTGGAGTTACTATATCAGACCAGCTCAAGTATCGGGGATCCATAAAAGCCCGAGTAAATCAGGCCTCCAAAAAGTTGGGCGTCTTGTACAGGGCTAGGAGATTCTTCAACAGTGACCAGCTGCTGACCCTGTACAAGTCTCAAGTCCGCCCAACTATTGAATTTGGGAGCCACCTTTGGGCTGGTGCTCCAAAATACTTAATAAACCTGCTTGAATCTGTGCAAAGGAGAGCGATCCGTCTGATTGACAATCCGTTGTTAACAGACCGATTGCCTTCTCTAATGCATAGACGCAATGTAGGCATGCTGTGTCTGTTCTACAGGTATTTCAATGGAGCCTGCTCCAAGGAGCTAGCAGCATTGATTCCTGATGCACCGGTGCACGTGCGCTAAACTCGACGGACACGAACTGAACACCCGTTCACGGTTGACGTTGGCTTCATGAGAACGGGCCGTTTTTACGACTCGTTTTTGTGTAAGTCGGCTCGTATGTGGAACGAGCTACCGGCATCTGTTTTTCCTCCCTCCTATAATCCGAGCCTCTTCAAGGCCCGCATTAACAAATCCCTTCCTACAGCCCCTACCTTACTCCGCCTCACAACGCCGCCCAACCGGGTGGTGACATAGTTCCCCTGTCTGTGCACTGCACAGGCAGGGACACTCTTGTGAGATGTCACATAAAAAAAAAATAATAATAATAATTATTGCTTAAAAATAATTAATAATTGTTATTTCTGCATGTTTTTCCATGCTGTTTATAATCATAAATACATTTTCAACAGTACACACCCACTCACTCCTATAGTTTGTCAATACGACAATTGTATGGGAGTAAGGTGGAATAAAAATGAAAAATATATATATTTGTACTTATAAATTTATTTATGAGAAGCGTGATATATAGTATGTAACAAAATTAACAGAAAACCTTTAGAATAAAAAGTATTTAATTTTTTTTACAGAAAACTTATAATTATAAGAACCATAAAATAAAACAAATATGTGTTGATTCCCTGGAAACCTTGTACATCGCGGTCTGTATTGGCAGTTTAATTAATTCAAAAAAATTATGAGGTTTTTTTGGTATAACACCACTTTGGCAAAGAAATAAGAAATCACGATTTTTATTCGGTGGAATTGTAGGTGGAACTGTATAAGCTGGTTCTACAATTATACTATTCTCATTCCGAACATTCTTTAGTCGCTCTCTCACATTAATACTCTGATTGAATGGATCCTCGGTGTACATAGATGCTTTTGTATTTGATAACTGACGGTTCATCTTTAGTGATCTGTAAAATCTTAACTTCATTCCAAATACATTTATTTTTGTCCATGATTATTGAGAAATTTTTTCCAGTCTTCTCACATACCTTCTTCCAGTCAATGAAGTCCGTTGTTTCCATTTCTGTTAACTTATAACGAGGTTCATTCTTCTTGGAACACTTTATGATCATCGCTAACTCCGTTGGAATAAATATTAGGCCTTGTTTTAAAACCCTGACCTTTTCTCTGTCGATGCAATAATGAATGGAGTCTCCTTCGTTCTCTGAGTGCCCAACGATTAGATATTTATGGGGAATGATTTGAATATCAAGTGTTCATAGTGCATGCATGTACATAAAAATTTGTTTTTATTATATGCCACACAGTTATCAGAATAAAAGATCACTTCCCATTTCCCTCGGCATAGGTCTTTTAAAAAATTTTACACGCAGGTAGACATTTCAATTGCGCCTCTTTTAGCTACATCCTCATGCCGCATGTAACAATGGCCCTGTCGTGTTTTGGTATTGTAAATACAGAAGTTATAACGTTTTACTTGCTCTTACAAAAAAATAGATATATTGCCATTCGGCAACGGCACAGCAGCTTGAAAGTCATGAATGGCAACTACAGTATCATCAGTGGTCTTGGTAATGCTTTTATCTTTTTCTTGTCGAGATAGATTTACATTCTGAATGTGTTCAGAATATTATTATTTTTTCTAATATATGATTAGCAGTACTATAGTTGTAATATAAACAAAATGCGCAAAGGTTCTTTTTTGGTTTAAAAAAAAATATATTGAATTTGGTATTGAATATTTTCCTGTATGTAGAGTGTGTAACATAGAGATTACCTACCGAGACCCACTTCTATTTGTACAAATTGTACATCTTTTGGATATTTGGAGATCCGAGCTGATCCTGCACGACAATAGTGCGATTCCATTCTACTAAAGCTGTTGAAGTGATTCATAACACCATCACCTAAATCATCCTTTTGCAGGAAGCTGTCTGTTTTCTTTTTTAATGCAGTGCTTATGGTATTATTGCTTATATCTAAGGTTGCCATAAAAAAATCTTACAGACACGTATGTTATGTCCATCTCTCTCAAAATAATAACCACTATTAGCTAGGATTCATGGAATCATAATTATTAAAATATTTTAATCGATCAACTTCCAAAACAGATTCAGAACATTTGTATTTACAATTAGTACACAGTACAGGCTTAATTTGTTTTGCTCTGCATACCTTTCCTTACTTTGCTACATAGTCCTGACCTTCAGTTTCTTTATGTTTCTCTTCCAAGATCACCCAACTTATTGAAAACTATAGAGCTACAGTGAGACAATGAATTTATTTCATTATTTTAAACGACCCTTTGAAAGCAACAGTGGGACAACATCAATATCTCAGTGTTGCTCTGAGTGACCGAACATTTCAATACTGAGATTTTACTTGTAACACTGGCATTTTTTTTTTACAATATATCCCAGTAATGCATCATTTAGAGCTCAAAATTTTACATCGAACTGCATACTTATCTCAAAAGTGTATTTTTCGAAGATATCCCACTATTGCTTTAAGGTGACGATATGTACTATTTGCCAGCGCTTCCTCCCAACGTGAATAAACAAACCGCAATAATTTTACACGGGTTAAAACATAAGTAAGTCATAAGTAAATGTAGGGTTAACACTGTTTTCAGTTGAGCTCCACATAGTAAAGGCATATAGCAAACTATGAGACAAGTAAAGTAATGGTGTGACATTTAACTGCATTTATTAAAACATTCTTAACCTGCTTTAGCTACTTTCACTTTGTGACTAAACTTTTAAATCGGTTAAAAATGGAGCAACGTAAAACCATGTGTTGTAATTATTGTTATGTGTCAGGTATAAAACTTTTTAATCAATAAAAAAAAAACATTGGTGAAATTCACATTCAAAGGACCAGAAAAAAAAACTTTTACATGGGAAAATCTAATATGCAGGAGGAATTAGGTTGTTTTTAATTTTAACCCCGCAGGCTAATTTGTTGGGTTTTGCGATCAAACCGCTATTACCCGCCTTTTAGTAGGATTTTTTTTTTAGTAGTCTATAATAGCCAGGTAATATTTAAACACCCATATGAGGTAAAAATTGTGAGGCACATATGACGCCGTACTCTTTGTACAAAGAACATTAACTTTCAATTCAGTAAATTTAAATGATTCACCACATGGAAAATAAGAATCTAGAAAATTAAAAAAAAAAAAGCTGTTACCCGTAGAGTAAATTTGTTCGCAATATAAATATAGTCTCTTTGTGTCTCCTTTACTGTCACAGTGAGAAATATCATCTACTGGTGTTAGAAAGAGAAAGCACTACTCTTTATATTCAAATCTAGAAGTTAACCACAAAATAATTTTTAAAAATGCACCTCTATGAAACCAAAGGTTCCGAAGACAATTTGAGAAAAAATTATGAAACAACAAAAAAGTGAGGTGGCAGAAATGTTTTTTAAAACATTTTTCTTTGTTGCTACTAAATGTTTATTTTTTTCAATATCAGTTAAAATTACTCAGTGTTTAAAAATGCGAGGTGAGCCATTGTTTAAACTTTTTATGTTTGCATTAAAATAAAATTATATGTTTATTTCTAACAATAAAATTTGAAATCATCTTTCAAATCCAGTTTTTAGTTTTCAGATACATTCAGAAATATCCTATTTTTTTTAGATTTCATTGCCAAGTGGAAATACAAACAAATTCTCAGACCTTCTGACATCGTCTTTGAAATCATCATCATTATCACTTTTGGCTCTACAACCCCTGGTGGGTCTTGGCCTCCTCAAGAGTCTTCCTCCACTCATCTCGGTCCCGCGCTAGCTCTCTCCAGTTTTGAAGCTCCAAGGCAGATAAATCTTTGAGGACGTTGTCGCTCCATCTTAACCTTGGCCTTCCCAGGCTCCTTCTGCCTATCGGTCTTGAGCTCAGCAGGGACTTTGGTTCTTGATGCTCGGTCATTCTCTCCACATGACCTAGCCACCGAAGTCTTCCCAGTTTTATGAATTTTGTGACGTTTAGCTCCTTAAACAGAGTATAGAGCTCATTGTTATAACATCTGCGCCAAAATCCATTTTCTAGAACCGGTCCAAAGATGCGCCTCAAAATTTTCCTTTCAAAAACATCCAGTGCTCGCTCATTTTTCTTAGTTAGAACCCACGTCTCTGCTGCGTACGTAAGCACTGGTCTAATTAGTGTTTTGTACACTAATACCTTGGTGGTTCTGGAAAGCAGTCTGGATTTTATTTGTTTTTGTAGGCGGAAATAGCAGCGGTTTGCATTCACGATGCGCTTCTGGATCTCCTTTGTAGTGTTGTTATTGTTTGTTATCAGGGAGCCCAGGTATGTGAATCTTGGTACCGTTTCAAAATTTTGGCTTCCACATACGAGAGATGGGAATATCGTCTTTTAAATATAATGGACAATATGCCAGGGGCCAGAGGGGTTAATTTTCAAAGAACCGAAAACCAAACTTCTAATGTGGAAACCTCATACTTTGTGGGTTTCTCCGTAATTAAAATTTG
This sequence comes from Hesperophylax consimilis, assembly GCF_061612785.1. NCBI lineage: Eukaryota > Metazoa > Arthropoda > Insecta > Trichoptera > Limnephilidae > Hesperophylax > Hesperophylax consimilis. The sequence goes on from NC_142857.1 coordinate 8,648,844, forward strand.
GTGTAATATAATATGTAGGAAGTGGTCATTAGTTGATGGTTACTACTAATTAGTAAGTTCATATTTTATATCAGATAAAGTTTGAAATAAATTTCTTATTTTTAAGCACCTATTGGTGTCTTACCGCTGAAATATCTGTTATAACCTCTCTTTCTGTTACATGCGTGGTTCAAATTGGCTTATAGAAATAATATTTGCATCCAAAAGCGTAATAAAACTTTTCACAAAAATGCGTTTAACTTCACCCTCTGTTGATACGAATTATCAGATTTTAAATTATCACAACTCTGTGATTAAAATAATAATGGAGTCGATTTAGAGAGTGATTTTAAAAGGCAATGGTAATTTAAAATTGAAAAAATCATTATTGAAACTACATAAGGCAAAAGGTCTTAAACCATTAAATTAATAGTTTCATTTTCTGTAAGAACTAGCACTGATGAAATCTTCAACAAACTTAATATTATGTTACCTAAACAACTCTATCATAAAACAATACTCTTTTACATTCATAAATACAAAACTCAAGGAGTAACAACTAACACATGTATTAGAAACACTAGATCTCAGGGTCAAAAACATATCCAACAAGCAACTACAAATACAACATTTGGGCTAAAAAGCTTCCTATACTATGGTACTACTCTACAAAAAAATCCCACTTTCACAACAATATCTTAACATTTAAATCTCAAATAAAAATCTGGATACAAAACATAGGGAGATCAGAAATAGAAAATATACTGACACCAAATACAGACTGAAACTGAAACCACTCAACCGAACAAAAAACTTTGTAATATATTTGTAACTAGCTGTACCCCGCCACGTGTTGTTGTGATTTTGAATAACTTTCGGAGATTAAACATTTTGAACCAACGAATATTTACATTTTTATTTATATAGATAATTATTTCAGAAAAAAACACTATTTATAATTACTTTGTGTTATCCATACTACTAAATTTTAATAATATGTTAATGAAAACCTCAGCACGGGAGATCCCAGTGGGAATATTATTTTTATTTATTTTTTTTTTTTAAAAGAAAGACAAACATTCCTGGGTTACGAATAACCAGACAATATTTGAAAATCTCCTACTACCACCACAGTAAGCGGAAAAAAATTGCTTGTGTTGTGATGGAGGACTTAGCCAGCCGAGGAATTGAAACACACTACGCCTGGGTGGGACCCAAACGCGATGTCAACTTGGCTACCGACCAGTCAATATTTTGTATTTATAACAAAAAAAAGAAGATAATTAAACACTCATTATAATTATTATTTGGAAAATTTTAGTGGTCAATTAGTGAAACAGTATTTCTGGAACAGAAACCCGATTTGTAATATCTAACCCGTATAAAACATGGATTAAATTTACAAGCGCATAATATTGTGAAAGAACCGATTAAATTGTAAAAACAGGTTCTGTTGTATATTACATAATAATTATCACAACATTCTACTATGAATAAAATTACACATAATGTCTTATAATTATTATGATTGCCCTTTTAATCAAATTCTATAGATAATATTATGAAAAGTACCGAGTCAAGAAACCACTGTCAGATATGGATACAATTTTATATTTAAGATTCACATAACTATGTTTTATAGGGATACTATTTGCATTGTTGTGTAGTAGTTGACAAAGTGAGAGATGATAAATTATGTGCGGGAAGATTCCAATAACCTTTCAAACAAATTTGTCGGCATAATTGTAGGGCATAAGGAAATCAGATCAATGTGAAACCATAGCCATAGATAAGAGAAACAAGGGAGATGGACCATTATTAAAATATTAGTGTCGCCAACTTCACCCAAACTACCCGAAATCGCATCTATGCTAGAATTGGGTAAAATAACATGAAAGCGTTTAATTTCTGAAACGGTTGTAACGCTTTCGCAGAATTTGGGATAACCGTTAAGGGAAACTAAGCAATAAGCTCGTGCGAAATGATTCCAATAGAGCAAAACAGAATATCGCACAAACTTTTAAAACATCTCTCGCAACACTTTACTAAATTGATATACCCTTCTTAACCACCAGCCCGAGTTACACGGGAAGGTAAGGACTGGGACACTGCGGCTAAAATAGTTACTCCCTCCAGAGTTAAATGGGCAATCAGAGGGTTTGACCCTTTTAAAAGCGCAGGAGAGGATGGAATCTTTCCGGCACTTCTACAGAGGGGCCTAGATACAATCCTACTTCCGGTGACGAAGATCCTGAGGGCATGCTGTGCCCTCGGATACATCCCCATACCATGGCGGAAGACAAGGGTAGTGTTCATACCCAAACCGGGGAGAGCTGACTACGACCAACCAGGTGCATTCCGCCCAATTAGCCTCACCTCATTTCTTTTGAAGACAATGGAGAGGCTAATGGACAGGCACATAAGGGACGGGGCACTGAAAGAGAAGCCCCTCCACGAGTTACAGTTTGCTTACCAAGCAGGTAAGTCAGTCGACGCGGCACTGCACAGGTTGGTGTACAAACTGGAGCAGGCACAAGCGACTGGGGAACTGGCGGTAGGGCTATTCCTGGATATAGAGGGAGCATTTAACTGCACCACTATTAAATCCATTGATGAAGCGGCAGAAAGACATGGACTCGACAAAACCACCAGAAGGTGGCTGAGGAACATGCTCTCAGGCCGGATACTTACGGTGACAAGGGGTGAGGTAAGCATCAAAGTGCTGGTGACACGAGGGTGTCCACAGGGAGGGGTCTTATCACCCTTGCTGTGGAGCCTGGTGGTGGACAACCTCATCCGGAAACTCAACAACAGGGGCCTATATACGCAAGGGTATGCGGATGACATTGCAACCATAATAAGGTGTTGGGATGCAGACACAACCCGAGGCCTTATACAGTCAACACTGGCAACAGTGGAAGAATGGTGTGAAGAAACAGGACTGTCAGTCAACCCAGACAAGACAGAACTAGTAATCTTTACGCGTAAAAGGAAACTAGAAGGATGGAGCAATCCAACCTTCTATGGAAAGGAATTAGAACCCTCTGACACGGTTAAGTACCTCGGAGTCATCATAGATGCCAAACTGAGCTGGAAAAACCAGGTGGAAACTGTAGGCAGAAAGGCCTGTGCTCTGATGTGGGCAACTAGGCGAATCTGCGGCAGAACGTGGGGTCTCAAACCTAAAATGATGCAATGGCTTTACACAGCCGTTGTAAAACCAAGGATCATGCACGCAGCCCTGGTCTGGTGGAGGAGAACAACACTGAAAACAGTGATGGTCACACTCAATCACATACAGGGACTTGCATGCAGAAGCATCACAGGAGCCATGAGAACCACTCCAATACTAGCCATGGGAGTGCTGCTGAACCTACCCCCACTAAACATAGAAATAGAGGGGGCGGCGATGGCGGCAGCCTACAGGTTACATTGCAATGGCCAATGGAGAGGAGAGTTGCCCAGAAACAGTCACACGGAGATAGGAATAAGACTGAGGGCAATTAGTCCGACGGCTGGGATGAAGCAGGACGGCAAACAAGCCGAATACTTCTTCGGACAGCTGTTTAAAGTGACGTACCCCACAAGGGAGGAATGGGACACGGTCCCAGGTCCAAACTCCAAACAGGAACTAATCTGGTTCACAGACGGGTCCAAGATGGAGGAAGGAACAGGGGCCGGGGTCTGTCTACAGGGATCTAAGAGGGAACTCAGTATACCTCTAGGAATGCACTGCACTGTGTTTCAAGCTGAGATGAAAGCCATCTTAGCCTGCGCACAGGAGAATATGAGTATCGGGTACAGAAATAAGAACATAAACATATGTTCGGATAGCCAGGCGGCCTTAATGGCACTGGAAAGTAACCGATGCGACTCCAGACTGGTGATGGAATGCAGGACTATCCTAATAGAACTGGCGACCATCAATAAAGTAACCCTGCTCTGGGTACCAGGACATAAAGGTATTGAGGGCAACGAGCGGGCTGACGAACTAGCAAGGAAAGGGGCGAAAGCACCACTTGTGGGATCTGAGCCGGCTGTAGGAGTAGCAGCTTGCCACACCAAACTACATATCAAGAGGTGGGTCAAATCCCAACACTGGAAGGAATGGAAGAAGGCACCCGGAATGAGGCAATCTAAAGTAGTCATAAACGGACCGGACCCTAACCGAACCAGGCAACTACTCGATATGGACAGAAACTCACTGAGGGAACTGGTAGGACTATTAACGGGACACTGCCATCTCAGGAGACACATGCAACTGTTGGGAGTGGAAAACACCAACATCTGTAGGAAATGTGAAGAGGAGGAAGAGACTCCAATTCACCTATGGTGCCAATGTCCCGCTCTGCTGGGAATAAGGCTCAGATACCTGGGAAGACACAGTGTGGAACCAGAAGACATCGCCACATATCCAATGACAGCCCTGGTGAACTTCATAAAAGGGACCGGGTTACTGGCAAGGGAATGAGGTAAAATGGGAGATAGTACAATGGGCCTATGGCCTAAGTGCTCGCGGGGAACGTAAGCAAACCGCCTCCGACTATAAAAAAAAAAAAAAAAAATATACCTTTCTTAAACTGTTGCTAAAAAACGCTTTCGTGCAAAACACTTTCTGCCGAAACTCCGTTGGCGATCGTTGCTATAAAACGCTTTCACTGCTGACGTTTTATTTTTTTTCTAATTTATTACATTATTTATTTATTTATTTATTTTTTCATGTTCTCCATGAAACAGTTATACACCAATATATCATGGAGAAGATTACAAATTAAAAGGTTTACACATGCAGTTTTACTATTTTGTCACATGCGTTATAAGATAGTTACTGAATTGTCTGTAGGTGACATTGAAAATGTCGATGGCTAATGCAGAATCGTTAAGCAGTTGAGTCACTCTGTTTATTGGCTTGTTCTGATAGGCAGAAGTCCTCGCTTTCGGAGCATATAAGAGTGCATGGGATCTCCCTCGAGTATAATTGTTAGGGACATAAAAGTTAACTTCTTTCAACATAGGCGGAATATGTATTATTATGTATTAACAGGCTTTTACATGTGAAAATGAGGAATACATATAGTAGATAGTAAAAGAATTTCTGCACTGAAATTGATCCTGACTTCTAGTATCACGTAATGGAATCCGAAAGCTTATCAATGCAAGCAATTAGAATTTTATATAGAAAGCGCCCCTGAGGTGATATCTCACAAAAGCGGCGCTATACAAATTGTCCAATAAATAAATAAATAAAACTAGCTGACGTGTACCCAGCGTTGCTCGACTTTTCTCTACTTTCTATAAATATATATAAACCTTCCCGAAGACTCTCTAAATGATAGTAAAAACCCTATCAAAATCCGTTGCGTAGTTTAGAAGAACTAAGCGTACAAACAGACAGACGCGGATAACGACTTTATTTTATACTATTTAGAGACACCAAGTCAGTAAAAATCCTTCAGTCTGACAATAGGAGCACATTCAGATCATTTAAACAGTTTCGAGTAATCATTTGTTTTGAGAAACCGAAACGGTTTAGGTAATTTTGAAAAATATGCTGAAACGCCCACCTCTAATTTTTTTTTTTATAGTGAATACCTCACAAGAGTCCCAACTGCTCCCGTCTGGAGCCAGTGAGACTATGGCATCCCCAATTGGGGGATGTTGTGAGGCTGAAGGTAAGTGGGGAAGGGAAAGAGGAAGGTGGGGAAGTACCTGGCTATTCAGATCTAGTCACTAAACATGGCTAAAGCCATTTGGAGCAACGTTTCAATTCTGAATGGTGGTCTTACACCAGGGCGATACTGGTAGTATGCACAGTTTAGGCGCCTTTGTTTCTACCTACGCACCAAGAACGTAACTTTAATTGTCTCTGCCGGTTTGATAGGTCATGCAGTTTGATTGTAGCTCCGCGGCAGTCAGCACGCTTCCAGGCCATATATCCCTTTGATTGTGTAATCTATGGCAGACCATGAAAATTAATGCTCTACTATTAACTGTAATAGCCATTCATTGTTGCATCTCTTCAAAGTCGATCACAATGTCATAAGAATAGGTTGAGATAATATGTCATGTTTCTGTGGATTGTTTGCAGTCTATTATTATTTACAGATGTACTTTAGAGATAAAAAGCTAATTAAGAAATTCACAATTTTACAAGGAAAATTATGCTAACCATAAATTATTATTACTATACTTATAAATAGTAATCTGAATATGTAATCTTTCGAAGTTGTGTCTAATAATATACTGAGACGAAATATGTTATCCTTTACCTACGTGCTGTTAATATAAAATGTTATAATATTATGTTATAACTAATCAAACTCTATTTTAGCAACTAACAACTAAAATTTTTGCTTGATTTTCCCAGTAGCATAACAGCGTGCTCTTAAGACCTTTTTTTTTACAAATTACTTATTTAGCACTGTTTTTCAAATTTAATAGATTGCCCACCGTCATGCCAGCAGGACCTTGAGTACTTCCATAAGGACACAACTTTTTTTTTTTTTTATGGCTCCGTTATCCTACGTAGCATAAGGTTGAACTTTAAACTAAAATAAAGAACATTTCATACTGCATGGAAAACAGTCGTCCGATGGACCTTTAGTCGGTACGAGGGCAGGGCGTGCACACTTCCCCAACACGTTTGATGCGGCGGGAACACACAAGGTCTCAATACTGCTGGAAGGACCAGGAAATATTTCCATACAAATCACGTACTGCCAGTAGGACTCGCGGTAGTCTTCCGGCAGGACATTTTGCAATAAAAAAATAACTTCCAGCAGGACGTACCATCCTTTCATTAAGGGACGACATTATATCAAATAATAATTCTCCGATATCCTAAAATTGTGACAATTCTCTAACATTATTTAAAATTACAGTCAGGGAAAAAAATAATGTAAAAATAGCAGGCTCAATCGAATTTCTGATTATTCCTAGTCTATTTTCATACATTTTACATATTTTGATAGTCAGTCAGTTAACCGTGGATTTCAAGCAAGTTTTTTCCATTCTGATTTAACCTCAGGGGTTTGTTTTTATGAAGAAGAATAAGATAGGGTGACTCACTGTTGGGCGGATGGGGCGGAGCGGGGTTCCCCAGCAGGCCGGCCGCCTCGCGCTCCTTGTCCTGCCGCTCCTTGGCCTCGCGCTCCATGTTCAGGGAACGGAAGCTGCCGTATACTATCAGTAGCATGGATATGAGGAAGGTGGACACCCTGGAACAAACAAGTGATTTCACACGTTGTTAACATTTAAAACACTACAATAAAAGATATAAATTTGTTTTAGACCACTTTAATTTTAATTGTACTCTACCGGTTTCGGAAGCACCCTTCCTTAGTCAAGAGAATATTAAAACTAACCTATGATACAAAATATTGACAGATATATACACAAAAAATATAATTTAGGTGTTTGAGTGGGAGGTTAACAAAGAAGGATGGTTAATTGGGGGAATTCCAGCAGTAACAGAGCGATTTACTGGAAATATATCTAGAATGGGACTAAACGATAAATTAATTTGGTTTTTCAATATACTAGCGTTATTATTTATGGATTTTTTGATTTCAAGAGCTTCTAAGTTATATACTTTTCCAATGTATATGACCAATTTTTGTGTATATATCTGTCAATATTTTGTATCATAGGTTAGTTTTAATATTCTCCTGACAAAGGAAGGGTGCTTCCGAAACCGGTAGAGTACAATTAAAATTAAAGTGTTCTAAAACAAATTTATATCTTTTATTGTAAATTATGAAGAGCCACAAAGTAAATGCTTATTACAAATATTTAAAACACTGGCTGTTTATATATATTTCATATATGTGGTTTTAGTGAAACGATGTATCGAGACAATTAACCCTTCAAGCCTCGGAAGGACACTACTAGCTACAAACATCATATTCTCTGAAGGACAGATCTGGCCGGGGCGTCCATTTGTTGACAGTTTTTTATATATTAATATTTTTTTATTGTATAAAGAGCATAAAAAGTAAAGTGGAAGTTTACTTACTAATTCCCTGCACAAAAGAAATGTGTTTACTATATATTGAATTTTTTCAAAATTATGTTTCAAGTCAAAATGTTACAGTATGATTTTTTTGTTAACATTTTCATGTTTGATATTAAAATTTTATTATTTGGAAATATCTATATTTATTTCTAACACAAAAATTTTCTTTTTTTTAAAATGTGAAACCGCACAAGAGTCCCAATTGCTCCCAACCGTCTGGAGCCAGTGAAACTATGGCACTCCCAATTGGGGTGTGTTGTGAGGCTGAAAGTAGCAGGGACGGAAGGAGATGGGGAAGACTGGTCACCAAACATGGCCAAAGCTATTTCAAGCACTGAGAGTATCTTCCACTCTATAATATATAATTTTATCTAGTTTCGAAAATGGTAGGTATTTGATTTTACGACAGTTTCAAAAATCAGAAATATATTGCACATATAAACATTTAAAAGCCTGAAGGGTTAATCAACCTAGTAGTTCTTCCCAGGGGCATCAGCATTGGTAAGTTAGTTCTGCACCTGTGAAGAATCAGAAGCGTTGACGGCCTCACATGAAATTATCTGTTCATGTTCTCCATAAAGCGATTATTCACCGATATATTACGGAGAAGATCACAAATGCGAAACCCCTCATAGAACTAAGGCTGCAGATACCCAACATTCCCGAGATAACTGCTTTTGGAAATAGCCATGGCTAAAAACCAAATTCTCATGTAGAGATATATTTTTTAAATATAATTTAAACTAAGAAATCTTTTAAATTTTCTCGACCATTAGTACATAGACAGGCCCCCATACCTGTTATCTACTTTTGAAAAATGCTACGAACTAAGCTAAAGTAACGCAGCCTCATGATTGCAAGGTTGGTCAACTCCTTTGAATTGTGTATGACAAAAGTCAACATCATGGTGGTTGATAGAAGGTAAGGAGCATGGGGGAGACTCACCTTGAAGAGTCCATGATTGAATACGCCCACTGGTATTCCCTGTACTCAATGTTACCCGGGGGCTGAGACATGGCGACCGGGGCTGGATTCACTGGCTGCCCTCACGAGGAGAGCACTTCCCTATGTGGACGCCAATTCCTGTAGCAAACATCAAATAAAAACATTAATATTTCATGATAAAAAAGAACAGTAACAAGATAACACAAAATTTATGGCGTGGAAAAAACTGATTCCAATGTTACACAGTTTTGTAGTTATGACTGAATAAATATGATGGTGGTGAGGAATGACGCCCAACACAATAGATTTAAAGATATAGGAATCGTGAATTCTGATTGGCCACTTTCGATAACTAAATTAAAGATACAGGAATCATAAAATTAAAGATACCGGAATCATGAAATTAAAGAAACAGAAGTCATGAAATGAAAGATAAGAGGAATCATGAAATTAAAGTTACAGGAATCATGAAATTAAAGATAGAGGAATTGAGAAATTAAAGATATAGGAATCATGAAATTAAAGATACAGGAATCACGAAATTAAAGATGGAGGAATCATGAATTTTGATTGACCCCCCATTCGACAAATTAATTAAAGATTAAGGAATCATGAAATTATACATAGAGGAATCAAGAAATTAAAGATACAGGAATCATGAAATTATAGATAGAGGAATCAAGAAATTAAAGATACAGTAATCATTAATTTTGATTGACCTCCATTCGACAGCTAAATTAAAGAAACAGGAATCATGAATTCTGATTATTATTGGGCGTACTTGAGATTTGTACAAGGTATGCAGCTGGTCACTAATGAAGAATCTGCTTGCTCTGTACAAGAAGACCAGTTCTTGGAAGCTAGATTTACTAGGGCTTCTATGGAGCCCTAATGCTTGAGTCGGTCTGTTATAATTACTCTAAAGGACTTTATTGGGGAGGGTGCTTATTAATAATAATAATAATTGAACAATTTTTATAGCACCGCTTTTGTGAGTTATCACCTCAGGGGCGCTTTACAGTTGATGCAAGTATTACAAAAAATATAAATATCCATCAAATGTCGTTTAATAAAAATGCATGTAATATCATATTGGCATTCTGCGGTGAATATGGATATAATAAAACTATGTTTTCAAAATGACATAATATTTGCGTAAATAATATAACCTAATCAGTGAAAGCAGAACTTTCCAGTGCATAGCTGTTAAAGTAGGGTATTGCCTCATAAACGCACAACAATTAATACACAAGATTACATATATTATAATTGTATTATGTAACTTTAAATACACAATAAACAAATTATGCTAAACAACCAATGCATAACTTTGCATTCAAATTAGTCTAAAAATTCTACAAGAACTTATATTCTTTAAATTTAAAGTAAATCAAATTTGCTAAAACAATGTTAAGTATTATGTATTAAGTTCAGCAAGTATTTTAATTTTTATTATTGACATTTGATTCCGCATTCGAGGCCATTATATATATTAACTATCTGACGTGTACTCGGAGTTGCTGGGGGTTATCCTTAGGAGATAGACATATACCATCGTGAGACTTTTCTGTAGGCCTTTTCAAGATATAAAATTCCGTAGTACACACAGACATAGGAATTAATAGACGAGAAGATAATGGCGAGGGGTAAAATCAACTGTTGAAGAACGAAGGGAGTGAAGCTGACTGTGATTCGTCAATAAATCAATCTGACAGTAAATAGGCATCTCGCATTATAATATCACCATTTACTTCTTAAAAGTAAAATCTGCTTTTGAATGAATAGACATTTTTACATGGGAGCGCAAATTACTCGCCACTTTATGAACAAATTTGCGAAGTCCAAATTCGGCAAAAAAATTCGGTTTCATTTTCAGAGTCGAATATTTCGTTTAAGTATTTAGTTAAGACACTTTTATAAATGTTCATAATTTACTTCCCAGCAACCAACCAGCATTGTGTTTCGCGTCCAGACGTTTCTCGATGTGATAGTAACAACTGATCTATATTATACGATGTGAATATGCTTAAAATAAAGTAAAATAATGCTTATATATGGAATGTAATACGACAATTGGGTTTATTCTCTTTTTCACATCTATTTTTACAAGTTTTCATAGCACAAGTCAACATTCTGCCGTGTTATTTCGTAAAATGAACCGATGATGCCTCGACCATAGTTCGCACAAGAATTATGACGTCACGTTTTCAAATTTCACTTGAGGCCATACGCGAACACAGCCGGCTCCAATGGAACCGGTATGGGGAGTGGGGATAATACGCTTTTAATCACTTAGGGCAGGTCTACTAATATTCATATGTCTATGGTAGTACATTATTTTGATGTACATATTTTTTCTCTACTTTTTATACATGTATTATATATGTATATAAACCTTCCGGAAGAAATTATCTAAATGATAGTGAAAACCCTATCAAAATCCGTTGCATACTTTACAAGAGCTAAGTGCACAAATAGATAGATACAGATAGCGACTTCATTTTATACTATTTAGAGATAATATTATGTATTAACTAGTTAATTCTATTTAGCAAAATGAAAAATATGTGTCTAGATTTATTTTTGACAGTTGAATTAAATTTCCAAAATATCATTATCATAGGGATGATGTCTAAGGAACTAAAAAGAAAAATAAATTACAATAACGAGATACACGGACACGGGGCGAGAAATTCTAAGCAAATTAGATTGCCAACAAGAAAAAAAACAAGCACCCAAAAATCTCTGATGTACCAAGCCGTTCAACTCTATAACAAAATCCCAAAGGAAATTGCTGTGATAGAAAATATTAATAAGTTCAAAAATGAATTAAGAAAATATGTCTATCTCAATTATTAATGTTTTTTTTTTGTGACTTTATTGAAATATTTAAAGAAAGATTATGTTTGCCAAACAATGTACATTTTTATATGTTTATAAAACTATTAGCACACACGAAGATGTGAGCTAACTTAAGATAAATAAATAAATAAAAATTAATTTATTTTTCTGAAGTTTCAAAATTTTATAAACGTTATGCATTTATTAACATTAATTTAATTTGAAATTAGGTTTTTGTCTTGTCATATGTTGTCATCTTTCCAACAGCAAATATATTTTACCTATTATATATAATTAGCGTTAACTCCTCAGGCCTTAGGCACATTCTTTCAGAAGGTCGGAGTGTTTCCACTTTGTAATAAAATCCAAATAAATGTAATATTTCTGAATATCTAGAAATTGAAAACTGTTTTTGAAATATGATAAAATACACTTTCAAATTTTATTGGTAGAAATAAACATGTTTTAATATAATTTAAATGGTTCAATACGTTTTTTGTAACTAAAATTACTGATATCCAAAAAATATATAAAAACGCATCTATTTTATTAGATAAACATATTAAAAACCTTACTGTCACCTCAATTTTTTGTTGTTTCATATAAAAATAATTGTCTACTTGTCTAGTCTCTGTTTTATTTTAAATTGTGGTCGAAACCTTTGGTTTCATAAAGGTGCACATATTAATTCTACTGTGGTTAATTTCTACATTTTAATACAAAGTGTGGTGTTTTTTTCTAACACCGTTCAGATAATTTTTTTTCACCGCAACAGTAAGGGAGCTTAAAGTTCAAGGGGGATTTTCTGCTTTTAGAGTACACATTAACAATAATCATACAGTTTTTAAAAGTTGTGCATTCATTCAAATTAATCCAAAAATAGTACAGAAATAATGCTGTGGCTGCCATCTAGAGGACTCTATTAAAATTGAAGTATTGGACGAAGAGTCAAATGTTATCTAAGTTTTTCTAAATTGGGATTTTTTTTATTTTTATTTTTTTATAGTGAATACCTCACAAGAGTCCCAACTGCTCCCGTCTGGAGCCAGTGAGACTATGGCATCCCCAATTGGGGGATGTTGTGAGGCTGAAGGTAAGTGGGGAAGGGAAAGAGGAAGGTGGGGAAGTACCTGGCTATTCAGATCTAGTCACTAAACACGGCTAAAGCCATTTGGAGCAACGTTTCAATTCTGAATGGTGGTCTTACACCAGGGCGATACTGGTAGTATCTTCCACTCTGGAACGTGCCGCAAATATACTATATATTATTTTAATTAATTAATTGTGAAAATAACACAAATCAATCAAATAAAATTTATTTGCGCACGCCGGGTTCGAACCCGCGACCTTCGGAATGGCAGTCCAATGCGTTACCACTGGACTATGCCGGCCGTCAAACATTATCGAGTTATTCAGCCTACTTGGTTCAAAGTTACGTCATACAAATGATAACTCCAATACAAATATAGCAATGTATTTTGTAAAACCACAATGGTGTAATCTTATCAGAGATGTTAAAGGACATTAGTTTGGGGTTCCCATGTAAATAACTGATATACAAGACCCCCTCTGTGTCCTGCACTCCGGTTATATGTTTCATCGCAGCAATTAAAAATAAAGATTTCCGTAGCATTAATCCTCGAACCGCTGCCACATCCACTGAAGAGATTAACCGATACAAGTGAGTTGTGGAAGTGTCCTTGGACACAAAGTAAACACAATATTTCTTAGAGTCATTTAGAGTAAACAAGTGTTTTGCTCGTGTTTCTCTCATGTATCAATTTTTTTAAATTTGGGAGGTGGGATTAGGGACCGCCGCCCCGGGAACCATTTATTGGATAACCTCTGCCATAGGTCACCCCAAGTGGTTCGCTATGTTTGGTGACTTAGCAGGAGTGCCCGGGTGTATGAGGTGAGGTTTGTCCGGGACTTGGTGGCGGATGCTTCAGCCCACCGACTGCGTGGCGAGTTTGATTAGGAGAAACTAGTTGAGGAAGAGCTTTTGACCTCTCCAGCAGGACTCTCGAAACATTGCCCTGCACGGCGGTGGGAGGGATGGATTCACTCTTGGACGCACCCACCCCCAGACTCCTACCCAGCCCTCATACCTGATTAATTCCGCTAGTTCCTAACTCTTTAGGTGCGTTTATCGTTTTGTCATAGTTTATGTGAAGTGTAAATAAAATTCACAGAAAAATCAAGTACAGATATTTTAAGATTTTTTTTACGGTACAATCACCTCTAAATGCAGAATAAAATGCTTTTTTGTAAGTTCTTTCGGTGCTATTAAAAATATCTGCTACTTCTGCATATTGGTTACCTAACCTGTGTGCGTGGTTTAAGGGAGTGTATGAAAGAATTGGTATTGACATTATGTTGTTGTGAAAAATATTTTTGGTTCGTGTGACTTTATTAGGAACATGAAATGAAATCAATTGCAATAATATCGACTACCATAATACGGACATGTGTCTAGTGTGGTAGTCGAAAAGCATGTAAAAAACTGTATTCAAATATATTTTATGAATAAAGAAATTTATTATTTATTTAATTTAAGGGATTTAATGATTTTGAAAAGAAAAATGACATCAGATATTAATTTTCATTGGACAGTTGATTTAGTTGATAATTTCAATAGGAGTATTCAATTTATAATTTATAGGTTGAAGGTAGTGGGGGGAAAGGAGATGGGGAAGAGGAAAGTGGGGAGGTACGTGGACTATTCAGATCTAATTTGGGATGCGGGTTTGGGTACGGCAGCCTCGGGAACCAACACCTCTACCATAGGTCACCCCGAGTGGTTTGCTACGTTTGGTAATTTAGCAGACGTGCCCGGGTTGGGAGAGGTGTGTTCAGAATGCGCCCGCCCACCACCTGCATGGTGTGCCAGATCGGGAGAGGCTGGTTTGGGGAGACTCCTTGACCTCTCCAACTAGTCTCTGACCCATCACCTTGCGCCGCAACTGCACATACTGATCCCTAGATTCCTACCCATCCCTCATACCTTTTTCCTTCCCGGAACTTCCTTTCATTAAAAAGTCCTTCCACACACACTAAAGATGACGTAAGCCCTGAGGGAAATTATTTTCCTCAGGGCCCCACACAGGAGGAAAAAGTAAAAAAAAAATAAGTCTTAAAAATTTGTGAAAACATACCTCCAACATAGTCTCAACTGCTCCCAAACATCTGGAGCCAGTGAGACTATGGCATCTCCAATTGGAGTATGTTGTGAGGCTGAAGGTGGTGGAGAGGGGAAGGAGATGGGGTAGAGAAGGTTGGGAAGTACCTGGCTATCCAGATCTGGTCACCAAACACGGTTAAAGCCATTTAAAGCAACGTTTCAATTCTGAATGTTGGTCTTACACCAGGGCGATACTGAGAGTATCTTCCACTCTGGAAAATGCCGTAAATATACTACATATTATTTTAAATGAGTAATCTGTGAAATAGCAAAACTTAATCACATAAAATTTACTTGCGTCTGTCAGGAATCGAACACGCGACATCCAGCTAAATAGTCGAGAGCCTTACCCCTCGACCACGGAGGCCGATAATGATTTTTACAAACAATATTAATGCCCAGTATCAAAAAAAATTCAAAGTAGATATCGGCTAAGGAAATTATCAATGTGGAAATAAAATTAGTGAACCAAGGCAATCTCCGTCACTTTTTTTGTAATCTCAAACGTGCCACCTTGAATTATTTATAGTAAGGTAACATAAATAAATATCATTACTCAATTTAGACGGCCGGTTCATTTTAAATCATTTAGCTGATTAATTTATGTCACAGCCTTGGTAAAAAGTTAGATAGATTTTCCTTGATTCTGACAAAAAAAAAATAGTATAATAGTAGTCAGTAACATCGAAAATAAATATGTAGTTAATTATCTAACTAATCATTGTGTAATATGTAGTTAATTATCTAACTAATCATTGTGTAATATGTAGTTAATCATCTAACTAATCATTGTGTAATATGTGGTTAGTCATCTAACTAATCATTGTGTAATATGTGGTTAGTCATCTAACTAATCATTGTGTAATATGTAGTTAATTATCTAACTAATCATTGTGTAATTATTATTATAAGTTGCTTTTAATCTTCATTCTCCGATAAGTTACAAGTTACTTTTAATCTTTATTTTCCGATAAGTTACAAGTTACTTTTAATCTTCATTCTCCGATAAGTTACAAGTTACTTTTAATCTTCATTCTCCGATAAGTTACAAGTTACTTTTAATCTTCATTCTCCGATAAGTTACAAGTTACTTTTAATCTTCATTCTCCGATTAGTTACAAATTACTTTTAATCTTTATTCTCAGAAAAGTTACAAGTTACTTTTAATCTTCATTCTCCGATAAGTAACAAGTTACTTTTAATATTCATTCTCCGATAAGTTACAAGTTACTTTTAATCTTCATTCTCCGATAAGTAACAAGTTACTTTTAATATTCATTCTCCGATAAGTTACAAGTTACTTTTAATCTTCATTCGCCAATCAACAGATCGACTAAACTGCTTTTGATTCAGCATTGAGCATCGAAATTTTCAACGTCACTTACAGACATTTCAGCAACTATGTCACAAAATAGTAAAACTACTCCCATGACCTTTTATACTTACATGTACCTCAAATTTGATACGTATATTGATATATAGCCGTTTTATGGAGAACATGAATAAATAAATGAATAGAAAACCAATAAAAAATAATTGAATTGTTATTTTTAAGACAAGGTTTTATGCATATAACAAAGGATAACAAATAATTATAAGCAATAATTAGTCGCCTGAAATATCAATACAAATTGAAAATATCTCAAAAGTTGAATTAGTTGGCGGGTTGGAAATAAGCCGACATAGCTCAGTGGTTTCAGATCACCTGATCGGACATCAGAAGGCACGGGTTCAATTCCTGTTGGCGGCATTTATTTTTACTCGGGAGATATTTTCAATTTGTATTGATATTTCAGGCGACTAATTATTGCTTATAATTATTTGTTAATTGAATTGTTATTTTCCTTCTTATGTCTCTCTTACTGATTGATTTTGTAATAATAATAATATTTGGGTAATTTATATAGCGCCGTTTTCGTGAGAAATCACCTCAAGGGCGCTGTACAAATATATGTATTAAATATGTAGTTAACAGTAGAACTACTGACTTAAAACTAGTGACTTACGTCTGAGACTTATATCTAGAGGCTTACGACTAAGGCCTATAGTTGGTAAAGTTACTGAATTCCGTCTCATGTTTAACACACTTCATGCGGGTGAAAACAAGGGTCCCATTCGAGAAAATGGATTTTGTTTTAAACAGTTATATCTTTGAAAATAAAATATATTTTAATTAATTTTTAGTACTCACCACACCCCAACTATAAAATTATTTTCCAAAATCAAAGCCTACTTTTGTAATACGACTCCATAAACTGAAGTTTAAGTCAGTGTTGGGCCGTTTAGTGATGTTTTATAAGTAAAAAATGAATATTATTACATTACATTACAATTTTTTTTTCTTTCATTTTTACACAATTACAAAAAAAGTTAAAAATTCGACGCGATAAGTGCAGGGATGTATTACCCGTTTTACGGGTTTAAATATAATTTTCTTTTGATAAAATATTCTCCCACGCAAAAGACAAGAATTTGAAGATGGGGAAGAATTGGTTCACATTTTTAAATACATATACACGTAGTTGGGACCCGCACAAAAAAATTGATATAAAATCATCTGACAGCAATGCTTTTTCCGCCATTCAAATAGGACCCGGGTGAAAGGTAGAACAACCAATGAAGTAAAATATATCAGGGACCTTGGGGTAACACTGGATGTTAAATTAAACTTTATCCAACACACTGATGACATCATTAACAAAGCCAATAAAATGCTGGGATTTATAATTCGCATAGCAAAACCCTTCCACAACATAAACACTATATTCCCTTTACACCTCATATATTCGCCCGCACCTGGAACACTGTACACCGATTTGGACTCCTTTATACCAAACCCATATTGAAAGAATTCAAAAACATCATTCATTCATTTTAAAACACATAAATTATAAACTAAACTTACACTTCTCAAATTATACTGAATCCATTAAATTTCATAATTTTAACTCCCTCCAAACACGACGTCTAATTTTTGATCAAATCTTATTGTTTAAAATCCTAAATAATGGTCTGGACTCACCAGAACTAACCAATTTAATAAATCTTCATATTCCGTCTAGATCAACCTGACAATCTGATTTATTTTATCTACCCTCGTGTAGAACAAACATTCGAAAAAATTCCCCAATTCCTCGTATATGTGCACAATATAATACAAAATTTTACAGCATTGACATTTTTGGTAATAACCTAAAGAAATATCGATACGAAGTAATGCGTACGATCGATTATTAATATGAGAGTATGGAATGTATCGGGAGCATCTCCTATCCTCTTCCTATTTTCCTCTTCCTCTCCCTTTCCTTTAACACCAAATTAATTTTAAGATATTAAAACTTCATTTCCAATGAACTTTAGCATAATAAACTTCTGTGGCTTGACTTCAGTTAACTTGTATATTTATATCTATTATTGGATATTATGTAAAAGCTGTTTGTTTCTTACAAATAATTAAACAACCCGTCCCGCCGAAAGTGTATTAATACCCATTTTTTTTTAAATAACACATAGTTTCAACTTAATGACTACAAGAAGTAACTATTTATGACGGGAGAGATGGTAAAAGATGCTTCAAAGTTCCAATTTTTCTCAAAGTTAAAAATTTTACATGAAACTTTTCGGCCACTTTACCCTTTTTTATGTGATTTGTAAAAATACGGAAAATAATAATTATAAACATTAAAAGTGCATAATCAAGTTCAATAAACTGTGAAATAGATTAATTTCAAAGTTATAAAACTGGATAATAAATTATAAATGGGTGAATGTGAAAAAGCGCACATCAAATAAAAAACATTGATAAACTTGTTGAATTCTGCTGTAGGTACGCTTAATATAAATAGCACTTGGTTTCAACATAATTACTACAAGAAATAACTATTTGTTTGGTGGGAGATGGTAAAAGATGCAATAAAGTTCCATTTTCCTCAATCAATAAGTTTGAAGGTTAGGAAATATGCACAAATTATTTAAATAACCCAAACTAATTAAACCTAAAAATCTATATTGTGCATGTTTACTTACCCCTGACTTAAATAGTTGTCTCCACTAGATATTTAAGTTGAAATCAAGTGTTGTTTTATTAAAGAGTCTTTGCATGTAGCGGAATTCGACAAGTTTACCAAAACATTATTTTTGAGAAACTGATTTTAATTGAAAGTTAATTTAAAGTTAGACATATAGATACGTTTGTGGCAATATTACGAATTACAACTGTATCCAAATTTGACTATAATATATGTAACACAAATAATAATTTAATCAAAATATGTCTAGTTGCTGGAATTCAACCGGGAAAACGAAAAGAATTTCATAGAAAGCATTTAACTGATAATTTTCACAGCTAAATAAAAAGCTTGCTTGACGGCGAGAGAAATCAGATTCAAACACCGTAAAATTACTTCAGCTGTCATTTCAATTTCTCTTATCTTAAACAAAATTCAAATGAAGGCTAATTTTATTATTGATAAATAAATGTTTATTTATCAATTAATCTATAAGATAAGGAAAACGTAAACACAAAAAAATACACAAACATTAAAGATAATTTGGACGGCAATTAGGCCGCGATCGTATATTTCGGAACTACTTTTTGTGTTATATAAAAAGTCAGCGGTCTAGTTAAGAAATACTAGTGCGATAAAATCTAAATAAGAAGAATCATTTTATAAGAAACTTCGTTCACTGGAGATGATAAACTAACATTTGGTGTAGGAACAATGAGGTGAAAGGTACGCGTCATACTATGCAATTGACAATTCTGTAACGGCTCTATTTGGAGCATTATAACTGGCCATTACAACTATACATATACATTACTATCAATTGAACGAATATATTGAAGATGTGCAGTCCAACTCAAGACAAATTGGACAAAATATAACATAATATTAAGCCTTTCATGCACCTGACACAATGTTTACAAAGAAGCTTACCTGGAAAATCGAGCTTTGCCCACTGGTGTAGGGATCGTCAGCCATGTGTTTTCATGATTATTAACTGAGACTTAATGGTTGCTTTTAGCAATAACTTAAGTAAAAAAGGAACACTTATAAACGAAAAACACTACATTCGGTGCTCCACTGACGGATATACGGCGGCCATATTTAATTGAATGTGAAGATGTTGCAAGCTTTCGGATAGCTGCTTTAATAGTGTTGTCTTTAGAAAAAAAATCGTTCGTTAAGTACCTACCAACATCGCATCTAACGAAAGGGGAAAAATCATTTAATTTTTAGAAGTTGTGAACGGGGGCCTCCTGCGTGGAGTTAATGTAAATAAAAGTTACACACATGTTTTAACTCTACTAAGGGAGTTAATAATTACTACTATTCAAGTTAAAGAAAAAATGAGGAACGAGTAAAAAAAAAGAAGTTACTTAGTTACAAAACACTCTTAAAATTTATTTAATAAAAATGTATAAAGAAGGGTTAGTCTTAATCTAGCTTAATACTAGTCGTAAATTATACTTCTTATCTGGAACCGCGGATCTCCACGTTCGCACTTATCACCGACAACACAAGCGGCAACTTGGATTGGATCCGAAGGGCGGAATTAGTCCAGCCTGGGCCAAGGCTCCGAAGGGCGGAGTCGGCAGGCAGCGACTCCTGAGAGGGCAGCTACAGTGAATCCAGCATGTCTAGAAATGTATTAAATTGGAACTAAATTTTTCATTACTATGGCAACACCGAATTAGTTGCTTTGTCTATGACGTTTCGTATGTCTGTCATGTTATGGTCATGTTCATAAATATACCACTCTCTAGATCGATATCTTCCGGCTTTTTGTATCCAACAGAATTATACAGTACTTTACCACAGATATACAAGCAGTACCTACCGTGCGGAGCAGAGCAGTAGACAAGGTAGAGGAAACTCAAGGCCATTTCAAAAAAGATGCGACCATAGACAACATAATTGCTCTCAGCCTACTCTATTCATTCACTAGCACAAAAAACTATTATAAAAATAAAAATGTCCTTGAAGCAGAAAAATGTCGAAATGTTTTCCAAGGGCAAGGTTCATCTGACTAAGAAAATAAACTTTTACAGTGCATTTCCTTAAGATGAAACTTGTTAATCTGAGAAGAAGACACCCAAAATGACAAGAAATTTGCAAAAACACTGAAGAAAATTTCCAAAACATGATTGTCCGACAGTACGACGAAAAATTCCGACATTTTTCAGCCTCATGAACTCATGGTTACATATGTTTAAAAATCTTTAATTTCACCAAAACAATAAGATAATACAGGATAACACTAATCAATAACATGAATAAGTTTATCGATATAATAAATAACATTTATACGTTGTGGAGGAAGACATATGTCAAGTATCAAGCATTGTTCAAAAACCCGAACGAATAACCTAAAACTGTTAATTCACTTTAACTCTTAAACCCTACCACTCTGGGAATGTAATTATTCCTACCACGGGGTACTGAAGTACCCCGCTCAAAAAAAATTAATAAAATAGAAGTTTTTGATATTTCTTTAAATATTATTTTTATTATGGCAAAGTAATATGAAAAGACAGTAAAATTTATTAATAAAAACTAATAGACATATTTGCCTTTACGTGAAGGACTGATTTTGTAAAGATGGTCAGCACAAATATGGCGGCGACAAGTGTTACAGACAGATCAAGATTTTATGTCCTATGTGCGCGGACAAAAGCAGCAGCGACCAGGTTTGGGATTATCAGGGACCGGCCTATGATCTTCAATATAAATATTCAAGACTGCACGTATAGTTTCTCTGAAATCCCGGGGTAAACTTGGCCTTTGTAATTTTGCTCTCATATGAGGCTTTATGAGTGCCATTGTCAAACTCTTAGAAATCCACGCCGCTTGGTGATTTTCTCTTTATCAATGTTAGTTGACAGCTTGAATAAGACCCAAGAGTTGACATCAACAGCATTTAGCAACCCGTAGAAGAGATACATGGGCCACCTTTTGGTCTTCCTGGACGTCGAGTACTTCTTACAAAGTTGGTTGAACACATCCACTCCGCATTTGGTTTTATAAGGTACACTTCATTATCCTTGTCAGGGCTGTCATGCATGGTGGACAACATGATTACAAATTTCTTTTTAGCTGACTTCAGAGGACAATACGACAAAAGTGTGAGAGGTCCGTCGTAGGCAAACCTTGATGTGCATCTCTCTCGATTTTTAGTGTCCAGAAAAACCGGAGGAATTTATCGTTTATTTTTCAATATAGTTCCAACTTATGTTATCTCTTTTGCCAGTAATTTCTTGGCTGTGGGTATAGACGTGAACCAATTGTTAATTGTCATATCTCATTACACTGCATACACTCTCATTACATTCATAACACATTATTAGTCCATGAATGTCTCGTTATTGGGCGCAGGCCCTCCCTATCAACACTGTTACCTAACCATTATCACAAAATAAAGTAAATTATAAATAATGTGTAAACTTACCAGAGAGATATCGAAAAACAACTTCAGTAATTCAAGTATAACTGGAAGGAAGAAGTAACACTATTCCTACCACGGGGTACTGGGGTACCCCGGAACACCTGTGGACGCGAATGCACTTGCCGGGCGGTCACGGCTTTCTGTCGGACTTACGTGCCAACTATCGAGAGTAGATTAGCTAGAGCGATTTTTGCAACAGTGCAATATTGTTAAAATTGTCGATATTTTAAACACCAGGGGGGTACTCCAGTACCCCAGGTAGGGTTTAAGAGTTAAACTTGAACTTACGTAGGTAGGTTGAATATAATATGTTTGTAACTCGCTAACACTATACTGGCTTATATTGTATTTTTATCACGAACAACTTTAACACGCAATATTTTCGACGGAAATGATAGTATTTCGGCAGAAAATGACAACCCGCGTGTATAAATAAACCACTCTCATCTGTCAAACGGCAAAATTCCATCATCTCTTTCTGTTACACGAGTCATTATGGTAGAGAGCGAGAGATCAAACCAATCCTTCTGTTCTCACCAATGAGATCTGAGCTTTTAGCCATATTATTCGTTTTCTATAAGAATTTTGAGGTGGGCGTGGCGGTTTCAAATGAGTTTCAAGGCCAAAGCTTAGTTAAATGCCCCTGGTCATGTTGCTCCGATTTACTGTCTTAAATCCGTGTATGATCCGCTCATTTAATAATTATTTTTTCATTGTTTGCCTGTATATTGTTTGAATTTAATTAAAATGAACAAACCGATACGTAGTGGTGCAAGAGAAGTTATATACAGCGTTTTTCAACGCTGCCTAGCCGAATATCGCGCGAAGATGCTCCTATCTAATTTAGAAGATGTTTACAAACGAACTGCAGAAATGACTGGTACGTAGTATAGTTTTTTTAATAAATTTCATTAGTATTAGAAGATTTATGCCAATTTTCGAGCGATTATAACCGTTACAATCTGATTTGAGGTTATGCTTAACAATCCGAATTTGACATTTCCTTTTGACAGTTCATATGAGGCCACAGGAAAAAGGGAATAACTCAATTAAAAAAAAAAATTTGCAACTTCTTTAAACTCATAGAAAAGTAACTTTTTTCTTAATTTTATCTTTCTTTCTTTCTTTCTAAATGAATATTATCTAGTATGTGTTTTTTTAAGTATAATTTTTTTCTATAATACTAATTTTAATGATGTTTTTCACACACAGGAAAATCTGAATCAACGGTAAGACGAATCGTCAAGGAAGGGGAAAAGGCAGACGGAAAATTTGAAACACCGGGAAAACGGAAAATAGGACGCCCTAAAAAAGAGTTGGATGATTTTGATATTTGTGCCATTCGACAAAAAATTCATTTTTTTTACATAGTGCGAAAAGAAGTCCCAACTTTAAGAACATTACTAACTGTACTCAAAGAAGACATTGGATTTGATGGTAGCCGGGAATATTTAAGAAGAATTTTGCATTCCATCGGCTTTGTTTATAAAAAGTGCAAAACAAACAGAAGTGCTCTTATTGAAAAAACAAATATTGCGGCGAAAAGAGAGCATTACTTAAAAATTATCATGGATAACCGAAATTTACCTGAAGAACTGCAAAAAAATATTATTTACTTGGATGAAAGTTATATCCATTCATCCTACAAGCTAAAGAAATGCTGGCAATCTATGGATGTGACAGGAGTTCAACACGATATTTCAAAAGGTAAGCGCTGGATCATTGTTCACGCTGGAAGTGAAATGGGTTTTGTCCCTAATGCCCTATTAATTTTTAGTGGAACAAACAAAAAAGAGGATTACCATTCTGAAATGAATGCACATAATTTTAAAAAGTGGGTTGTTGAGAAGCTCATACCCAATATAGCAGAGCCCTCCATTATTGTCATGGATAATGCGCCTTATCACAGTGTTGTGAGAAACAAGGCACCAACAACCTCAACGAGAGTTAATGACATAAAAGCATGGTTATTACATAACAACATTGTTTTTGACAATTCATTAAGGAAACCATCATTGTTGGCTCTGGTTAAAATGCATAAGCCAGAGCCTGTATATGATATTGATGAAGTATTAGGAGAGCATGGTCACACGGTTGTAAGGCTTCCCCCTTACCACTGCGACCTTAACCCGATTGAGCTAATTTGGGCACAGGCCAAACGAAAAGTTGCATCTCAGAATATTGGAAACACGGTCAATATAAAAGAGCTGACAGAAAATGCTTTTAATAGCATAAGTGCTGATGATTGGAAAAATTGTTGCAAACACGTGATGAAAATTGAGGCAGAATATTATGCACGAGGCAGTACTCTGTATGATGATATCGATGAACTGATAATACGTTTAGATGAAGATGAAGATACGGAAGAAGAAGAATCGCATGAGGACGAAGATAATAATTACATGTCAGGTGTTGAATTAATAGACTCAGATTTTTAAATACCTTTTGTACCTACGTTTTTATAGCGAAATAAACGCCCACTTAAGACTTGTTTTGTTTTATTTTACTTCCATTTAAATTACAGTTTTTTGTGCAAAATTTTTGAAAATACAAATACGTTATGAAATATGCATTTTGGCTGAAGTGTTTTTTTTTTAACATACATTCATTGTCCTATGAGCCATCTTGGTGTTGCCATTTAAAACCTAGAAAACGATTGCAGCGCCATCATTTGTTTTCTACACTTAAATGTCGAGCTGTACCTGGTAGGAAGATCCTCGGCTTTTTTAGCTCGTAGAGACAGTGAAGATTAGTTTGTTGTCTTTCAGGCATCAACGAATACATGTTATAAAAAATATCCAATTTTTATCTAAGTGTTATTTTTAATATTTATAAATAGTAAATATTTTTAAGTAAGTTTACCACTAAAGAGCCTTTTTTAAACCTGACGTTACCTACTTACCTTATCATCACAGGAGAGTAAATACCTACCCTTCCTAAAGTGCCCCCCCCCCCCCCCCCCCCCTTAAACAATTATAATCAAACAAAAATAATTAATTTCATATGCAATTTTATTTTCTTGACCATCCCCCCAAAACCAAAACCTGGCTCGCCCGTGGTTGGAATGCCTAAGCTCAGGTTGTAGGATTTGGATTGTTTGAAGCCATGGCGTATATAAGGGGGGGGGGGGGAGTTCACCCCCATCGGCCTCACTATTATTGTGCAGGAAAAAAGAGAATAGTATTCATAGAAAATACGACAACATTATCTGCACCATTTCTTTTATCAATGTGATGTAGATAATATGTTGTGGTAAGTAGAAGTCCCAAAAACCTTTGTAATAAATCTTCCAACCCCCCCCCTACTTTTTTCCTTTGCAATTTAAATGCTATAGCTACACCCTTAGTTTGAAAGCAGACACTGCAGCCGTAGGTATAAAAACTAGATGGAAACAGGTAAATAAGTTATATTAGCGGCAATCGTCAAGGTACTTACAGTCAGTTACAAGTGAGTAGCCTGCGAACGTCCCGCGCACCGCGCCCCGCCTCCTACCCTACCGCGCCACTGCAGGCCACGGACCTACTCTGCCCGGCGTTGCACGAACCTTAAAGGAGAGGCTATGGATAATCATCAACTCCGCGGGATTACATTAGCGCTTTGGTCTTGGCTACCATCCCTGGCTTGCGCTACCCATGCGCCTATGCCCTGCCACATCACACCAGGTCAATTATACCTTAGGCTATCCTGCTTCACACTGGAGTACTAGGAAGACTCAATGTCTTCCCAGTGAACGCAGTGTCGAGCCACCGACTTTATCGCCTTGACCACTCCACCAATGTCATCGCTGCTTACATCTGATGTTGCTCTTCGACATGGAGGATTGAAGGAAGTGATGTTGAAAATGTCAATGGTTAATGCAGAATCATTAAGCAATCCAGTGGCTCTATTGATTGGCAGAACGCATGGTCCTTAGAACAGATCTACAAAGTTATCTGTGCTAAGATGGACTATTTTAAAAATAATCATCTTTTTCCTGTGTTCACCATAATATTATCTATGCCCGTAAGCGCACATACAAGTTTGCAGATCTGTACTTACTTGTTGCAAAAATGTTAACTTCTCAGATTCATTCCTCAAGCATACATAATATTTATATCCTCCCAAAAAGAATTATCAGAATATTGAGTTAGAATACAAAATTAAATCCTTACGCACATACGTTGCTCTGCCAATATCTAAATTATGTATCAATGCATAATATTGTATATTGCCCAGCAAGTAGCTGAATGGACTAATGGGTTGAGTTCCCACCAGGCTACTTGAGACGATCAGCGGAAGAGCGATCCAACCAACAAAAATTTTAGAACATCGTATTGAAGCCACATTGGCACAATTTTAGTTTTCACTTATTTCAAAGGATGGCACTATATAATATTGTTCTTACATTACTAAATAAGTGGCTTATCTTTAACAATCTTATGTTTTCGATTATG
Source organism: Hesperophylax consimilis (assembly GCF_061612785.1). Classification (NCBI taxonomy): domain Eukaryota; kingdom Metazoa; phylum Arthropoda; class Insecta; order Trichoptera; family Limnephilidae; genus Hesperophylax; species Hesperophylax consimilis. Next base: position 8,675,683 of record NC_142857.1, read on the forward strand.
AATTTTTGTTGGTTGGGCCACTCTTCCGTTGAGCGCCTCATTTGTAGCCCAGGAATGTTAATCTTTCTTTTAAAATAAAGATCTAATGAAAAATAATTGATAAGCCACTACCCCACAGCAAAATTTCATTTTGTAAAGACCAGTACGAACTACTTTAGAGTCTGTAATAATAATGTTAAGATTTTATGGTAAATAAATGGTCTAACAGTTCATTTGCCTGTCTGTTGCTTGAGCTATCTAATCTTTGAATCTCACACCCACAGCAACAGTCGTTGCTTCATTAAAATCCACCGTGGCATATATGGAGGTGCGCACACGTGGCACCAGGGTGACTTTTTGGATTTCGAAAGTCATCCAACTGTCGCGGCAGTCAAAGTCGCTTGTGTGCACCTAGGCTTTTATTGCACAAAGCAAACTTAAGATTTGTAAGGTTTTTTTTTTATTTTTATTTTATTACAAGATAATACATTACAAAATGATAACAAAGTAATAATGTATTATTCCCAATGAGTTTATAAAACTCATTTCGGGAAAGACAACATTAGAAAGGACAAGGCAAATAAATAAAATACATTAAAATAAATAAACGCAGATGTTATTATGGAGTACCAGAGAAAGATTGTTTAAGAGCTTTTGTCAATGTTTTTTTGTCAGTTGCCGGAAGTTTTAAATGACTAGGTAATGCGTTATATTGTTTATGTGCAATGTATTGTAAGGAGTTAATTCCAAATTTGGTCGTGTAAGTAGATGACGATAAATGTATTTGATTTTGTGATCGTGTTTTGTGCTGGTGTATGTCAGAATTAAAGAATGGTTTAGTGTTGGTGTGTGAGGAGTGTTTAATTATTTGTAGAATGGCAGTTGTGATGTTATACTTTGGCAGGACTGTAAAGGGAAGTACATATTTGTGTCTGTGAGAAAGGTAATTTGTGCAGGAAACCAACAATCTCTCCAAATACAGATTTTTGTGCAATAAAAATATCTTAAGTAGCCACACCCCAACGGCATAAATATGCAGATCTGTTGTAGTCATATGTTAATTCATAATTGTTAATCCCAAAATTTAACCCTGTATCCGCGTTTACTGGATGTAATTTGTACCAAATGATTGTTTGTATACAAACATATAATTATACTTTTGGTTTAAAAAAAACATAGGCCAAGAATAAGACTGCTACAAGCAGTGACTGCATAGTTCTCAGAAAAAAAACATTGCATAAATACAGAGCTGTAAGTATTTCGAATATCGACTGCATAAATAAACCACTCACATCGACTGCTTGTAGCAGTTTGTGTATGGTAAAGGTGAAGCCTATATACTAGAACAGATCTCTCAAAGATACTTTCGTACTTAGTATTTGTTCTTAAGAATCGCGCGTCTTGCAAGTCTTTTGCATCCCGTATACACAATACTTACAGACGCGCAAGATGCATAATGAGGGGAGTGTTTCTCTAATCCAAATATACCGAAAAAACACGCGTAAAAAATGTGGGGAATTATTTCCTTGAAAATTCTCTTGCTACCTGCCCCCTTCCCTCCATGAATTTTAAAATATTGTGGGGAATAAGTTTTCTTGATATTCTCCAGCCATCCTGCCCCCATTTTATTTTTTATAAATTTAATTTAGATTAAATTTGATAATATTATTATTAAGTTCTGCAAGTGTTTTAGTTTAGTGTTTAATTTATAAAAATTAAATGGAGTTCTACGAATTAAACACAAAAACAATAAATAAAAATATCCTCCCCCCAGATTCGAAAAATGATTGTGGGAATCAATATGTAGAAAATTTGTGGGGAATTGTCATGGCCAGATATTCTCTAGCAGCCCCCCTGCCTATGGATTCGAAAAATTATTGTTGGGAATCCAGCACTGAGTAAGCAACACCTAACACAAAAAAAAAAATTGGCATACCATCACTTGTAAATAGGTACAAGTACGAAATACTAGGGAACAGGTACTTGGAATAAGTATTTACATATTCTCACTTGTACCAGTTTTTCCAAGTATCAAGAAGGGCTATTACCACTCACCTCTATGGTAGTCTTAGAGAGGTTTGTACGTATTTCATCAGTGATGGTTCTCCTCCTTCTCACCCGTGGCAGCTCAGTCACAAAAATGGGGAGTACGCTAAATTTTCTTCCAGTCTTATCTATAGTCAACTGTAAACTAAAGTGGCGCCATCTCACGGAAGAGTTGAAAAGGCATTGGTGAGCACAGTTCATGTTTTGGAGAAATTTCAATACTATTGTCAACATCCATGCTCTGTGCGTATAGATAATTGGTGTCCCCAGGTGACATTTCTCGATGAGCGATATGGAATTCGCTCGCAGCACGTGACTTATGAGACGTGATAACAAAAACGAAAATTTGACCTGGTCAAATTTAATTTAATATTTTTATAGTTATCATCATAGTCATTTGTTTTGATTTTCGGTAGTTTTACTATCGGGTTGATAATTATTATTTTCAGATTGACTGAAATTTGAGTGCGTTGCTGTCTCTCCTTAACGCTAGCCGCAACTGATTCTTATACATCTTTTATGATAAATATATTATGTAGAATGTGACGACGCATACAACCCCTGTGTGGAACTTCTATATTTCCAGTGTTAACTATCCCGCAGTCAAGGGAGTAGGTAGTACCCAAAATTACTATCCTCCTTATATTAGCTTAAATACTTGACATATCATTTTAGTATTTTACATATTTCTGCGCAAATACATAAATTACAATTAATATTTTTGTTTAAAAGTCAAAATTATTATTGTCATTGATAATTTTGACTTTATTTTTTTGCAATTGTTTTAAATAATCATTTCCTGCATTATTTTCGGGTATATTTTTTATATATATGTATGTAAAAGCCTAGGCGTGAAATAAATAAATAAATAATTGGGATTTCTATAGTTTAAAAGCCCATAAGACAGAAAAATGCTTGGGGTCGTTAGCGACCCACTTGGTTACAGACGTTTTGTTTGGTATCTCGGTCTGTCAAGAGTTAATCAAAATTGCTTTTCTGTTTGCAGATATTAGGTGAAGAGTACTGACGAATTGAGTGGAAGAAAAAGACGGCAATGTTTGTTTGTATTTTATTTATTAATTTAAGTGCGATTGAATTTGGGAATCAGAACAGAGGTAAAGGAAAATAACTGTATTTTCTACCATTTACAGCAAAGTAACAAATGTCCATGTTTAAATTAATTATACAAGAGAGATGTCATCATATAGCGGAGTCAAGCCCAGCTGTAGTGGACACTTCATATAAAATCATCATCACTCACAATAAATGCAAAGAGGGCCTAGGACACCGGGCATGTCGCTCGAGTCTCTCAAGGGAACGCGGACACTGCTAGTGCAAGCGGGTTCCACTAGCCCTCCTTTTGGTCTCCCATTGCCTTGAGATGTCCCAAATGCCCCGACAGTGACAGTGACAATGACCAAATGGGCAACACAACTATAATAACACACACAGTCGGTTACATGATCCGACAGATATTCAAACTTGCAGAAGAAACACTCATACAAGCTTCTTTCCGGGTGGCCAGAATGCAAATACATACTTGGTTTGCTTGTTTGTTTGTCTGTTTGTTTGTTTGTTTGGAAGAGGACGACTGAGTGAAGTGCGGCTGAAGGGCGGTGGGAGGTGAAAGGGAAGGTTCGAGACCGGAGGTAAGTTGGAGGGAAGCGACAGGCGCCGGCATCTGCTGTCCACTCACACACGCCCCTAACACTTGCACACAGACAAACGTATACACATACAACGAGTAGTAAGCGACACCTGATAATAATACAGTGTACACCAGTACTTACAATAATGAATTGTTAATGAATCCACAGATGATATTTATTATAATATATATATAACAGTGAGGCCGAGCGACACACAGGTCCCAGGGGGGATTCTTATTGCAAAATGACTGACATTGCCATTGTTCCCGGGTGTGCGCAGACTACGATGGTATAGAATACAAGAGGTTGGTTGGTAGGTAGAAAAGTATAGAAACGCCCTTCCCGGCACAGCACTACTCGCGTTGGTTGGTTGCTTGCTTGCTTGGAATGTGAAAGAATCGCGCGGGGATAAGATCAGAAGGGGGGCTCGGCGCAGGCAGCAGGCACCCGGCACCCGCTCCTCATAAAAAACAACTTTTCCAATATGTAAAAAAAAGTTTGTATTTATTATGAACTTTTTTAAACACTATCAATTCACACATGTATTTTTTTTTAATAAAATTTCAGTATACACAAGTCCACATATTTCTACAGGGAATGATTTGAATCAATTAAAATATGAGCTGATATGCTAGATACCTACACATGTATAGTATAATAGAGCACAAATGAAGCCGAGGGTTTGTTAACGAGTCACTAGCACAATGCACAATGCGCAATGTGCAGTTAGCAGTTTGGTGGTGTGAACAGCAACAGTGGTAACATACTATCGATGCACCCAAATCAGGAAACAGCAACGTAAGGTACAGTACAGTACAATGTAATCAATCATTTGCTTTCTCCTTAAAACACCATGTACAAATAAAGACAATCCTAACATTTAAACATTACAATTAAAATGTTTATTTCTACCATAATACTGAAAAAATTGATACAATGTTTGGCTTCTGGCCTCAAAAAGCTTACCAAGATCCGTCTGTTATTTTACATACTGAAATCTGAATGTATAAAATGTAGCGGTAAGCGGTTACAATAATTTAGTAATACATACAGCTCCCCTTCTGAACTATTCCTGAACTGTCGTCTTGTCCCATCACAAAACAATGAGAATGGGGCCAAAGAATAACGTGTGGTTTATGCGAGTGTTTTATTATTTTTTTTGAGTCGTCGAGGGATAACTTTCAACACCGACAATACAGAAACATACGAACATTATATATATTTGTTATGTATATATAAGTATGGTTTTGCCTGTTTTCCCTGAAATTGTGTTTTATATGTTTTTGCCTCTGAGAGGTAAAGTCCATGATGTAATATCTTTACACTGGCACTGAGGGCTGGGCCTTAAGCTAAGTGTTTCTGTATAAAGTTACTGCGGCCGCCTGCTGCATTACGACACATCCTGGTCCTCGGCTTCCTGCGTCTCCTTCTGCTCCGTCTCACCTGAGAACAGAGAACACCGCATTAGTACACAATGCCATATGCTAATAATATACACTTATTGGCAGTCAGATGTCTATCGTACCATCGCCCTGCATGTCCGAGGTCCACAGCGTCAGGTTGTCCCTCAGGAGCTGCATGATGAGTGTCGAGTCCTTGTAGCTCTCCTCTGACAGGGTATCCAGCTCTGCGATGGCGTCGTCGAAGGCAGCCTTGGCCAGGCGGCAGGCGCGGTCGGGGCTGTTGAGGATCTCATAGTAGAACACCGAGAAGTTGAGCGCCAGGCCCAGGCGGATGGGGTGGGTGGGGGGCAGCTCCGTCATGGCGGTCTCGCTGGCAGCCTTGTACGCCACCAGGGAGTTCTCCGCCGCTTCCTTCCTGTCGTTGCCGGTGGCGAACTCTGCTAGGTAACGGTGGTAGTCTCCCTGAAAACAACACACATTTCATTCATGGCTACTAATTACTTTCAGCAAAAGAGTGTGAAAGTTGGAGTTTACAAGACATAGACGGCTCTACTGTAGATAGATCTTAGAGGTTAGAGTTATCCGACAGATATCGGTAGTATGTATACAGGGTCACCCCTTCATGGTGAGTACAAAGGTATGGGCCGTCCTACACACATGTGCCTGATGCAAGATCCATTCACAATAAACTAAGTATCCAGTAAATGGTACTATCCATTTCGACAGTACTAACAACCAATATTGGATGTGTAAATAATTGGTCACCTTGCATTAGAGAAACTTTTTTACAGCCTTAACTTTGTGTAATATTACGCGGCGCGTGAGGTCAGCACAGTGAAAAACTTGACTTATTATCGCATTTGTTTGGTTAAAACGGTCTTAAACCAAGCTCTTAAATAGGCGTGCAAGAATCCAATTAGTAAAACGGTTACTGTTTTGGGGAGCAAGAAGTACAGAGTTCCTTTGATATTTTGCATAAATCACTGTTTACTTCATTGGAAAAATATATTAAGCAGCTTTAAAGTGACCAATTTGCACATTCAGCATTGGTTATTGGAACTGTTGATTTGTGAAACATGACACTTCATTGCAACACATTTAATTAACTGAACATTTTACCCGCGCGACTGATTTAGCACACCTGTAATTTGGAAAGTTAAGCCCAAGGCGCAGCCGACACCACAAGCGTGTGACTGAGCGGCACCCAAAATTCAAATCAAATAGTACTCAACCCGGGTTTAAAATGGGCTTATTCTTTATTCTATTGACATTAATCTGTAGAAATATTTAAGAAGAAATATCTTTATTTCATCCAGCAAGGAGTCAATAAGGATGTCTCTCTCGCTTCAGTTTTGTTAATTTTATTTTATATTTTGTCTCCATCATAAATGATGACCATAATTTTAGTATGGGATAGTTCCGTAGCTAGGAAGGCTAATTGACATTCTTTAGATTACATAATTGTTATAAAAAATTCCAAGGTTTCAGAACAAGATGTCAAAATCAAGCCGCACACCGCAGATGTCCGAGTTGATTTATTGAGCGGTGTTATAGGTTAGGTAAGTCAGGAAGGAGGTTGATTTGATTTATTAATGACTTTTTATATTGAGACTGCAAATTGTAATTTAGCATGTTTGGTGGACCTTACAAGATTAATGGCTGCGCAAGGAGTCAATAAATAAAATTCTGTCCCTAAATAGTTTTCATAGCATTGTACATAATTACATACTACATGAGAGAGTTTGGTTATTACCCATGGCTGTTTCCAACAGCATTTATCTCGGGAATGCTGGGTGTATGCAGCCTTAGTTCCAGAAGGGATGTTGCATTACTCCTGATGGCGTAGAAGCTTCTAAACGGTTTAGTATCAATACCAGACATTATGGCTAAAATAGGATTCTATGTCTCGGATAATTTTGCGCGAGGCCGCCAACACAGGCTTTTGATTCTTCCTAGGTGCAGAACTAACTTACCAATGGTGATGCCCTTGGGAAGAATCACTAGGTTAATTAACTGCCTCGCAGGAAATGTGGATATTTTCCACATGTCCTACAACGTATTTAAACGTGAAATTAATATATTATTCAAGACTTAACATTGTAAACCTAAATTTGAAACATTTTTTTTTGTCCCACTTGTAAATGTATTTGCTAATCACTTTTTTGTCATCGTTAATTACCGATATTGCAATGTACTGGTATATACTGTTATTGCAAATAAATAAATAATAATGTTTGCTTTTAGATAAAGATACAATAGCAGTTCTAATTATTGTAAAAGTCTACAGTTATCGAACATTGTATTTGTTAAATATTAATGACTTCTGATTGGCATTTATTTTTCGCGACAATTTTCCTAATATTTAACTAGTAGTAACTCAAATAGATCCTTGAGATATCCTTCTATTTCAGAGAGATTGTTACATCCAAAAAATATAGAGAAAAAAAAGACTTCACAACCGTTGGAAAAAGCAGAGAAGCTATTGTATCGGGATTACAATAGCACTAAAGGGAATAATATGCAGTGGAAACATTGGAAGGATATGGGGAGGTTGGTTATGAGTGTTAAGAATGAAAAGTACAAACCTTCATTTTGTAATAGAACACTTTAGATTCTCCACTAGTTGCGCAAGGAATGAGGTGATTATCCAGTACATTGAGGATGTCGGAGCAAATGTCTTTTAGTTCCTTTTCCACTTGACTACGGTAAGCTCTGATCATTGATAGTTTATCTTCGGCACCCTGAAATGTAAAAAATACAAAGTTAAACAAACACACAATGCAGGAACAAACTGCTAGTCCTTAAACTCATAGGGGACGGCAAGAAACTACAGCAAATAAAAAAATCATTTTTTGTTAAAGCCAACTAACGTGTAGACAATATTACACTTGATAAAGTGATATTTTCGCCTTTAACTAACCCAGTAGAGGTAATATCTGAAAGCAAAATGAATGTATAAGATCGACACGGCAATTATAGTGCTTTGTACCGTGTACGGGCATAATTCTTCAGCACTGCAGAGCTCTGGCCCCCAGGGTTAACACACAAACTTCTCGAGAATAATTATTAAATACATCCAGTATGTATCACAACATTTATTATATTCGACGGCAGAAAAGCTAATAGACATAACCAACCTTTTTTAGATTTTCACTTTCTAAACTTTACTTAAAAAACTGTGTCGATCTGTATACTCGAGGTTTATATATGATGAAGATTAGTTAATAATGTTTATCATATGCATGCTTTCAGTGTCAGGACCTAAAGCCTGGAATGGACTGCCACATGATTTAAGAATGATTAGACTCGACAGAGTTCAGAGCTAAACTCAAAACTCACCTTTTTAGAGGGTCATTTCCATAGTCAGAAACTTTTTACCTTCACAGTCCTTGACATTGTAAATAACGAAATGTGCAAAAAGTGAAAATATATTTTTTGTAAGCTTTTTAAGGTCATTTCATATTAAAATTCTCCAGCCTTTTAAAAGAAATATCAAGTCTACTCTTGCCACTAATCTTATAAAAAATGTAAAATCAATGTCCAATGTTTTGACTATAGGGTCCCCTGCGTGCAAAGTCGTAAACTTTTTAATAAAAGTGTGTTTATCTGAAGTGACTAACCAGTTAAGTATTATTTTCTGTACCTGTTTGTAAATAATATGTATGTTTTTCTGAATTTGTTTCTAATAATAAAATTAGATAGTTACTAGGAATTCATAATAAATTGTACAGCACTATTGAGGTGATTTTTTCACAAAAACCGCACTATACAAGTTATCCAATTATTATCATTATACATAAACCTAGGTTATACAGATCAACGCTGTTTTTTTCACATCTGAAAGGTCCCTGTTAATCGCCAATTCTAGGTGTGTTTCAGCTTTCTATTAAATTATGATAAGCTGACAAGATTAACAACATGATTGTTATCCCTTTCTGCTGATCACAATTTGTTCAAAAACTGAAACAGAGCCTTGGTAGTCAAGTTTACAAATGCATTGTATTCCCACGAGGGGATCGTGGGTTCAATTTCTCTGTTAGCTAAGTCCTTCATCAAAGCACAAGCAACATTTTCCACATTTTTTTTTTCAAATATTGTCAAGTTATTCATAACCATGTTTGTATTTCTAAAAAAAAAAATGTATGTCAACTGCAACATGTAGTTCCTGCAAACTGTTCCTACCTTACCATGCACCACAATGTGCGGGTGTTAGGCAAAATGTAGGAATTTTCACATTGCAGAAGCACCATCAAGTCTTTTATTTATTTTTTGCTTAGGGTTTTTTTTAAATTAATATCCGAAAGACTCAAGTTTTTTGTTGGTTATTGACACCTGGAAAGAGAAAGCACATTACGAAATTGATCTTTGCTTATTAGTCTAATTAAGGCTGTTACCTCAGAACACTAAAATAAAAAGCAAACTCACCACCCAAAACGGTGATGCAACCTGAGTAAGGTCTAATAATACCAATCTGTTCCTGCTATAACTACTGTCCAAATTCTTAAGTTTTAATTAACTTGTCTTTTAAATGTGAAACTGCACAAAAGAGTCCTAAATGATTCCAACCGTCTGGAGCCATGAGACTATGGCATCCCCAATTGGGGTATGTTGTGAGGCTGAAAGTAGTGGGGAGGGGAGGAAGTTGGGGAAGAGGAAGGTGAGGAAATATATAAATATAATATGAATGAATGTAGATGGAAATAATATAATGTATTAAATGGATACAATATAGTATAAACATTAACGTCTACTTGATTAAATTTTTTTTTTGTTTAAAATCTTAAATCTCCGAAAGTTAACAGCCAATATGAATAGCATTAATGTTTCTATTATTTATGGCAACAAGAGAGCTCTCGGCGCCAGGACCGAGTGTACAAGCGACTGACCTTGTTTTCCTCCTTCTGCTCGATTGAGGAGATGATCCTCCAGGAGGCCCGGCGTGCGCCGATGACGTTCTTGTACGCCACTGACAGCAGGTTCCTCTCCTCAACCGTCAACTCCACGTCCAAGGACGCCACCTTCTTCATGGCCTCGACCATCTCTGAAAGCAAAACAAAATAACCTAATTAGTCAAGTCACCATTATCATTACATCAATCAATCGATCATTGAGTGCTATCACTTCCGTATCATATCTAACCATAATATACTATATTTTAGGTTGTGCATAACCTGCCTAACTAGGCGAACCTGTATTGAGGCAGAATTTTTAGTTAATTATTTCTCCATTTTGTCTATGGTTTGCTTAAAATGTTCAATATGGGTTCCCATACAGCAATCCATTATTTTAGATTACATTATTGTTTACATATTGAAAATACAAATACAGCAAGTTTAAGCACAATACATACTATAATAACTTACAGTGACAAGGCATTTGGTTGGGTTTCATATTGTTTGCATTTACACAATACAAATACAGTAAGTTTAAGCACCGTACATACTGCAATAACTGTCAATGACAAGGAGTTTGGGTGAGGGCACCAGTATAGGCTCGATCATTTGAATAAATCCAAAATTATAATATCCAAAATAATAATTTCAATAGTTCCAACTGCTCCCTACTAAACGGAGCCTGTTAGACTATGGTTGTATGTATAGTCTTAATTCACTAGACGGAAGCCACTAACTGTAACAAATTATTAAGCAGTGATAGTTGCAAGGCCCCTCCTTTGATGTGATTTTCTCACTAAATCGGTGCTATAAAAATGATCCAATCATCATTAATACTATCGCTAATCGGGGTATGTTGTGATGCTGAAGGGTATGGGGGAAGTACCAGGCTATTCAGATCTGGTCACCAAACACGGCTAAAGCTATTTCAAGCAATGTTTCGATTCTGAACGGCGGTCTTTCACAAAGGCGATACTGATAATATCTACCACTCTGGGATAATGGATTTCATGATTTTTCTAAATGAAACTAAATTCTCTGCCTACCCTTGCCTAACATGCCACATGGTCAATGAAAAGGATTTTGAATTAAGTTATTTGTATTACATATATTGAAAAAAAAAAATTGTTTCATGTCAAGGTTAGACATTATAAATAAGGGCTTCTCAACCCTGGGGTAGCTCAAGAAGAATTGATTTATATGTTAGTTAAGCTAATCCACCATAAATTGAATTTCATGAAAAAATTGTCGTGTTGAATTCCAGAATTGGGAACAATGTTTTTTTTCATCAATGACAAAAGAAGCTTCGGTGATCGATGAGAAAAATCGGCACCAAAACCATTTTCATTTGAGAGCCACAATACGAAAATGTTTAAGAAGCTCTGTTTTAGACATATATAACACACGCCATAATTAGTTAGAGTTCAAGGTTGAGGATGAACACGAGGTTGCTGGTATTAATCATTTAATGCCGAATAAATTATTTATGTTCGTATCACGCGGAATTGAAAATACGCCTTAATTAACGCACCAGTGGGTATTTTTTTTAATACACAACTGTACTCTGCCACGTGTTGCTCTGGCTCTGTCTGTCTGTGCCGATAGAGATACAATAGTGCGTGTGCCTTTACGTCCAACAGACGGAGCTGTTTAAAAAAAATATACATGTTTTACCCGTCACAGGTGATATCTGTCTAATATAGGCACACAAAAACACGCGTATTCGAATGCAACATTGTGATTAAATTTCGAAGATATAAGATTTTGAATAAACGAACATTAAACATTTTTATTTATATATAGAAGATGAATTGAAAATGAATGTTAATGGCGGAATTGAAATATTAGTTTAATTAAATCATAGGCATTCGGCGTGGTGATAGCGCCGGAGATTATTATATATTTATTCGTAGTTATAGAAATATCTCGCACAAGATATCGCTTTCGATCTTATCGATACTTTGGAGATATCGCGCGCGAAATTATGCGTAGATATGTAGTATGTATGTAAATTACTAGTGGTTTTTGGCACATCCATTATCGATGAAGATACGGGGGTCATTTTTGCTTTTAGCCGACCGCAAAAATATCTAATGGACGAACCAGAAATCGCGCGCGAAATATTGTGGCGCCATCCGCCGATAAATTTCTGTGCTTTAGCGCAAAATTAGCGGCAGAAGAAAACGAATAAAAAGAACTGAGCAGTAAATATAATCCGACCGTTGTTGCTCCGGGGAAGAATACCGTTTGCCGGAACCATGTTTTAGAAAATCTTTGATGAAACAAAAAAACATTATAAAAATATGTAGGAAAAAAATATTTGAGAAAAGCGTTCAAGGCTGCGAATAACCGGAATTTTGCGTCCATCTAATTACGAGTTCGTTTGACTGGCCATTTTCAAGACCATTCTTGTTTATCCATTCGTTTCTCTAAAAATAAATACAATATAGCATAAAAATAAATACAAAACAAACGAAAATAAATATTTTAGATCATTAAAAAAGTGTCCCAAAATAGCGCTAAAAATAATGAAACATTTTATTTTCACGCACAATGCGTATTAATTGCCATGCTGCCCACGAGCGCGACACAAAAATAAAATGTCCGCTTGCAAAAATAGCGTTGCGAGTCGGATTCGGCCGGGCTAAATAAAGAAGCGAGAGTTGTATTATTTGTCCGCAAATAGTCTCGCATCCAACAACCAATGCCACTGGCGTGGTGTTCCGATTATAGGGCTCTAGCCTAGGTCTACATACACCGGGGCTATGGCTATAGCTACACTATAAGCGAGCAGACGGGATATCATACTGTACTCGATACAGTTGTATGTTTGTTGTACGCACGTGGCCTTCATCTGTGCGATGGATATGGATGTCCACAGTCCACACTTCTCGCTGTGAACAAGATCATGTGCCAGGCTAATGATTGATGCGTCAAGTGACGGAGCCGGCAGCCGACCTGCCTCATTAGCTCATTAAACAATAGTGAAGGAAAACCAGTTGAAACCAATTCACGGTCATTCTTTCTTTCCGGAGGTTTTATGTTATTTATGAATATTAGCGATGTTTTCTTGACATTTCGAGGCGGTGTCAAAACTCGTCATCGACGCCAACACACTTTAATAAAGTTTTGGTTTTTCGCCGTTCATTTTTAGCTGAGGAATATTAGCGTGTTCGTTTTCTAAATGAGCTCGGTTCTGCCGAACGAACCGTTTACCTGAAATTTGCTACCGCATTCGGAATGCCGGAAGATAGCGGTGTTTTAGCCGTTTTTGTTCGCGTCAATCCAAATGCCAAAAAAAGCCAAAATAACGGGAAGTTGACTTCCTGATGCACAAAGTTATACTCAATTAGCGGTAATAAGTACAGCAATGTTAGTTTTCATGGAAATTTACTGCAATTGGGAGATTTAATTGAAGTTTTTTGAAACTTCCCACATGTAATAACGAGGGCTGACTGTATTCGCAATATGGCAGATCTTTAGCTCTCTATGTCGGATCATGGACCATAATTGAGATGACGGAAGACCGCGACTTGTGGCTTACATCCATGAGTCATGATTTATCATACCATTCATTTAAATTATTTATTCCGGATCAATGCACATTATTGTACAAGTCTTTATAGTGCTCGTTTGTGCGAATGTCGATCACTCGACTCGTTAACAACATATTTATATTCTTTATCATTCAATTCCTCCCGCGGTAAGAAAATGTGTCTTTTGACTAGGCAAATTAGGAAAATTAGTTGCGGATTATTTCCTTGGCAAAACGTATTCGCTGCGTCACATTAGTTACACCTAATTATTATGTTTGAACATGTCGATAATTTGTGGTGACACTGAATAATATTGCTTAGCTGAAATGCAATAATAATTGTCAGTGTTGGCAGGCCACTAAAGCCAGGAATGCGCAGATATGCAAGCAAGGCATATCCGGGAATAGATAGTGAATCATTACGTAGCCATCCGATTCTAGAAAGCAGTCTCGCTCGACAGTCGCGGTTTAGGCGACACCGGCTGGAGATTATGGATCGCAACGAAAGATTGTCGATTTGTACATACAGGAAGTCCATAAAAACAATTACTTCTATCGCTAGACACAGATAGAAGCAGGCGAAGAGAAAATTTGAGAATGCTCTGAAAAATATATAAGGGTTGAAGACATCATCGATTTCTTTTATTATATGGTGCAGAAAAAAATATACTTATTTCAGCTTTCGAGATTCGTAAGCCAGTCTACGGTTCCAAGCGTGAAGCAGATATTCGACATCACTAATCTGAACCGCGACACATCGCCGACTTAGTGCTAACTGTGTACAACGGCTGTGGAACCATATTAGCCCTCTCACGGATGACCAGAATTAAGGTGCGATGGGAACCCAAGTTACCTCCCAGTGTCGTATCTCTTACGTCAGCGTTGAAATAGTGACTACGTCTTCTACTGAGCTCATTCGTCATAATATTACAAATTCAAATGCATCGGCCATCAAGTTTCACAGCTTCAGATGTAATGAGCACATTTCTCGGTTTCGAAACGTGAAAGCTGATAAGAAACGTTCCCGAGTTAAAAGAAATCCGCAAGTTAGTCACGCGTGTGTCTACAGTTCTCCGACACATCAATAGCAACCAATCCAGGTAGCAACAGTATTATATTATATGCACAGTCGACACCGCCAACCTGTTAGTCACGGAGAGTAATATGGCAATATGGCACACGCGCCGACCTTCGTCGAACCAGTCAGACGCTACGTCGATGGCCCATGGGCGGGCGCTACTCATTTCGGTTACTAGTTAATATAACTTATATATCCGTTACTTGTTACCACTCCACCCAGGTTGTTTCAGGGCAGAAAATGCCAGTAAAAGTTAACTTTATAAGTTAACTGCTCCGGAAAGCATGGAGCAAAGCGCTTTTAGAAGTAAACGAAACAGTTATTTCCCAAGAGTAATATTCTGGTGGGGTAAATCACCGCCAGACAAATCTAATGTGGATCAAAGTGAGGCGCTGACCTCCACTAATACGATCCGACTTAAATGGAAGTCCACCGTACTCTAAAAAAGAAGAGTAATGTATATTAATAATTTATCGAATGGGAGAAGCTCCAGGGATAATATTTTAGGCGTCACTTTTTTGTTTTCCTCGACACAATCTTCTTTTTCATACTAAGTAATAATCTTTAAAACGTTCCCTGTTGGCCGATCCCGTATAGTCGCCAGTAATCGGATTAAACTCCGAACCAGTAGTCGTCGGATAAACAATATTATTTCGCAAAATACACAGAAATTATTAGCTAATGATTATTTGTTTTTACCAGAATTCTTTATCTTGTGTGCACAAGATGCGAGTTGGGCGGTAGAGACGCGATTACTCATTATGAGAAGATAAGGATTATGCTACGGGTACAATCATTGGTATCATATTCAGACTGAACAAACATTATAGAGGCATTCATAATAAAATAGCTACTTTGTTTTACACTATTGTTAATTCATATTTTCATTTTACCGGGTTTCGCTTTAACTCATGGGTGTAAAATCTATTCAAAATGAATTTACAAACTTGAATATTTTTCTCTACTGACCTAGCGATAAACAATTTGATGACCATTTGTTCAGATACTGACTTAACATTAAAGAAACAAACTCCCAAGATAACACACTACTCAAATACAACTACAACAATGAGATATTAGCAATTCTTCATTATAACTGTTAAAAGATTAAATAGTGATATCTTGAAGTCCTTTTTCCATAGTCATTTAATTTTACAGCTTTCGACGAAATAGGAAAGGTTTAATCGATTAACTTTGAAGTTTAAAATTCTTGCTCAAAACTTGTAAAGGAGCATGTCTAGCCGGGGTAAGTACTATTGCAAATAATAATAAGGCTTTATCTGCTTTTTTATATAGGTAGCGAGCAAGCAAACTGGCGGGCAGTCTGGCCGGGTGAAGCAAGTACTGAAAGTGGAAGGCACGAGGCAGACAAGGAAAGTATGTATTGATTTTCTGATGAGGCAGACAGTCCTGTGGGCTGCTCGCTACCCTCGCTGGCTCTGATGCGAGGCGGACGCAATACGCGACGTATTACATCCCCGCCCCCGAGGAGGGAAGTGCAATGTCACGCCGAATCGTGCACTGTGCACTCGCTACTTGCTAGTACAACTACTGCGGCTGCGTGCGCCTAGCCACGGCCGTTCCATCCATTACGGGGAGAAGGGTGAACTTGCGTTCTGCGAATCACTTCACCAAGATGAAACTAAAATCGATATCATTATATTATTCTTGTTAAAGGACAAATACATTTCAATATAAATAAAAACAGCAATCGCAACACGAAAACACGTTTTTAAACCCTTCTTTCGTAGTGGTTTAATTTACCAAAGTACTAAAACTATTTTAGAAAATCATTTATTAACAATACCACAAAAATTATTTCACGATAGATTGCAGTATTCGCTTTTATACCTCATTCATTATATTAGTATCTAGATCTGCATAGAATGACGACGAATATAATCTCCAGACTAGGAGAATTTTACGTAGAATCGATATTCCGAATATGAGAACTTTAGTTACAGCCGACATAATTTCCCCTGTCAGCGGTGAAATGCAGATTGAAGCGTGGTTGAATATCAAACAATGGCAGAAACAGTTTTGATCTCACATTAATTGGACGTAATCAGGATCACTCCTGTAATAAAGCTGGAGCAGTCTGGTTTCCCGTCCCGGACCTGCCGTGGGCAGAACGGGCCGTGGAGGCAGGGCGGGGGGGCGGGGGAGGCAGGGCGGCGGGGCGGCGGGGAGAGCGAGACCGATCAATACGGGAATGTTCCCCCACCAACCCCGGGCTGGGGGGCGATCACACGTTTCAGGGGAAACTCCGCCGGGTGGTGAATTAATGCCGCCATCGAGAGCTGGATACTTTTCAAGTCTGAGCAAAAACAATGAGTTATTGGCTGTCAGATTGTGAGGGATGGACGTTAAGAGGTAAGTAATGATTCCAGGCTGGACCAATCCACCGTATTGACCACATATCAGAATAATTGGGCCAATTGCAAAAAAGGCTAATAGTAAACTAACCAGCCATTACGTAACGTCTTCATAGGCAAGGGCGACTAGAATACAGGCCGGGTCGTGCGACCACCAACTTACGAAGTCAGTGCTTTCGTCGGTAAACTTTACTGTATAACTATACTTTTCCAATAACACTATGAAAAATTTAATGTGCTTGCAACGCAAAACAACGCACAAATTAGCAGTGACAACGAGAATCGATAACAATCGCCGCCATTTGCAAACTGTCGTTGCTCGATGGCACTGACTTGATCACATGACACTCCAAAATCCGTCGCGCGCCAAGGCCTGTACTGCAGTTGGCCAAAACTGCAGTACAGGCAGAGAGTGCAAAGATGGGACACATTCCTCGCTTAAATCACATTAATAATATTATTATGTAATTCCGTTTACAACTGACTAACATTAAACTATTTCTAGACGAGTTTATCACTAAAATCGTTCTCCATTAGTGGAATGTCATTTCTGAAAATCAATTTCCTCCATACCGAGAATGTCATTATTGAGGCGCATTTTGTCCGCACGGCTAAGATTATATTATTCGGTGGAATTTGTTTTTTATCTCCCGACAACGTGACACGATCCAGAGCAGCCAAATGGCGCCGCCATCTCTCACTCCAATGTTCCTTGCAAAAACTCCAGAGGAACGCGGCACAAACGCCCGAATCAATGAACGTTTTATGCCAGATTTTATCACCGCATCAAGAAAGTTTTTATATTCTCGACCTGCGTTTATTGCTACAGATTTGTTAGATGGGAAGGAGTAAACAGACATCATCTTAGATGTGGTTTTGGAAAAAGTGTAATAAAATAAAATCAATCCGAAATATAGCGTCATTATTATAATATCAATATTACTGTAAAATCAGCAGAGCGCGAGAAAAGGAATGTGAAATCGAATTAGTAATGATGCCGTCATAAGTTCTCATTGTGATTAATTTCTTAAAAATGCATCAAATTAATTCTATTTACCCCCTCGACACACAGAAAACTTCATTCCATAATAATCATAAAAAAGAAGCACTCAAAATCGTTATTGGGCAGTATGAATGGTTAACTTATTAGGACAAAATCCAAGCACGTACTGTGTATGGCGTACAAAATGAAACACGGGCAGGATGAACTACGAAACAAGTAAAAACCGAATATTTTTAAACAATTTGGTTACAAATTATTAGCCAAAGCGACTCTACGTGGCTCCCAACAATGGAAAAATAGTATTAAAAAAAGATGTCCACAAACTCTGCTCCAGAGTTCAAAATGTAATTGGGAAATATACAGAGAGCGGCTTGGACAGTAGGGAAAATGGATTTGTTATTCTTATCAGAGATCTACATCCACGTACGTAAACTAGCAGATACTGATAGAACCCGCTGTCGCGGTTTGAAAACTTCCAAAGGTTGTTTTAAATATAACAGAGGGCGCCACCTCCGTTTGCAACAATCCTAAGCTGAACAGTCATTAGGATAATAATACTATACAGGGTGTCCGGAAACTCGTAGTACAAGCGGGAAACTGGTGAATCTACATCACATTTGGAGTCGATTTTGTAGTATATTTTTTTTTATTTGAGCTTTCGTTATCGAGTAATCAAATTCTTATAAATTATTACCGAAGATCAAAGTACCCAACTAATTAAAACTATTTGAAAGTAAAACAAATGAAGAAACTCGGATTTGAAGCATTATTTTGAAATCACCCTTCATTTAACCCGGTGTAATCATAAAATATTTCTGCTCTGCAGGGTTAAAACATCTGTTATTCAACCCTTAACACCAGAAAAAACTTTAACCCTAAAATAGCCGAAAAATATATTTTTTGGTTTTTTTTGAAAATGCTCAAATCTAAAAACTTTATGTTTTTTTGGGTTCCCCATGTGGTGTAGATTCTCCAGTTTCCCGTTTGTACTACGAGTTTCCGGACACCGTGTATACTAGCAGAAAAAACTCCAAAGTTAATAGAACAATTTTCATCTTAATACCAAATAATGTACCTATTAAACAGATGCTTTTGAGAAGAGATTGGTAATCTAATGATGTAGGTACAAAATTCTAGAAATTGGTTAATGCAAGATCGCGAGTTGGAAAGTTGGAATTCTCTAGAATTTTGCATGGATTTCAAATTTTGCAAGGTTTCAGCTAATTTTCAATCAACTCTAATACAATATTTGACTGATAAATTTGGATGCACACATAAAAAGATATTACACTGTAATAAAGAAATATAGAGTGTACAATGTCAAAGTCACTCCTTAAGGTTTTTCAATTTCATTATTTTTTGGAGCAATGTTTTAAAATTGGGAAATGGCGGAGCCACCTGTGGGGACTTTCCATTGAGTTTGACGAGTCCTCTCGCCGTATTTCCCAAGTGCTGCTTGGCCTACCCCTACCCGCAGGGTTGGGAGAGAAAGAAGCATTCGGGAAACTCTTGTTAGGGAAAGTGGTTGTTGAAGTGGGTAACCGAAATTCTATGGGCCAATCAATAAATAACTACGGGACAATTTGTTTTAAGCTATCGACAAATGAGAAGCGAACGCAATTAAAAAATGTGTATCAAATCCCAAAAAGTTGTCAACAGATTTTTCAGTCGGAATATCTAGGTCAATGCAATTATTTTCAGTTGGAAAAGTCGTTTACGTCACTAATCGTGAGCTGTGTAGCTTTGAAATACCCAACAAAACAAACAAATATTCGAGCAGACTACAAGGGAGTGAAATTTATTAAAAGATCTTTCATAATATCTGTTCTGAATCTTATATTATATATAGATTCTTACATTGTGAAGTAGATATATTTAAATAATTATTTTGTAAAAATGGAACATTCCAGAAGCAAACTGCTTTAAAATAACACCTTGGCAATTTATTACGGTGACTAATTTCAGCAATTTTGACCGTGACGAAGTCCAGTGAAAAAGTACCTCGTTTATAATATCGGCTACTTATGCATGTTCGGAATTAGTGCATAATACTTGGAATAAATTTCACACCTAAGCGATTTTAAATACTTGCAGTCATCTAAATTTCAAACTTAATATTTAGATATTTATTAAAAATTGTCGGAAACATTCTTACGCAATGATTATGAAAAGTTGTCTCGTAACTTGTAGCCTCGGAGTTTAGGAGGCGCTGTGTGACAAGCAGATCGGCGTATGGAATATTATAAAGACAAACATCATTACACGCAGTGATAATTGGTAAAATTAATTATAATCATAATTAACATACAAATTGATCCATGGTCGGTGTGTTCAACGTAATGAATAATATTAAATAATTAAAGCATTCTACATCGGCGGCATTAATTGTGTTATTGTCATATTGATAACAACGGCATGTTATTATACTAATTTATCACATGTCTGCTCGGATATTTGGAAACGGAAATTATTGATAAAATGGTTGGGAGGGACGAATAGTCATTTATATACTTGAAAGGTGTTTGGGAACAATCACACGCAAATATGGGAGAAGGAGTAAGGTTGGGAAGTACTGGCAATTCATATCTGGTCATTAGATGTAGCTATAACCATTTCAAGCAATGTTTCAATTCTAGGAGCGACACGAGATTGCAGATGTAGATTATAAACAAAACTTAAATTGACATATGATCAAACGCCCAAAAAGAAGCTGGTTTAATAAGAAATACAAATTTTAGAGGG
This sequence comes from Hesperophylax consimilis, assembly GCF_061612785.1. Taxonomy (NCBI): domain Eukaryota; kingdom Metazoa; phylum Arthropoda; class Insecta; order Trichoptera; family Limnephilidae; genus Hesperophylax; species Hesperophylax consimilis. The sequence continues at coordinate 8,696,385 of NC_142857.1, forward strand.
GATATTAAAAACAGATCATAATCAATAGGCGCAAGCGAAAATATTTAATAAAACATTACTAAGTAGCATTTGAAGAAACAATGTGAAATTTTTCATTCCTATAGGTAAGAAAAATTTCAGTATTTCTAACATGTTCAATGACAAGAACCAAATGGTTTTTTTTTAACAATTTTCGGAATATACAATTATTTTTTCATTTCCGTAAATGCAAAGAGATCTTCAATAACACATTTATTTAGAGCTTAAGCATTATGTTATAATAGGAATGCGTATTGTTAATATGCAATATTTTCCACGTGATTAAAGTTGCCAAAGTTGTCCGTAGTAACCGAGACGAAATACAACCCCAAAGGAATTTAAATAAATGAAAACAAAATATAATCTGTATTGGCAAATCCTAAATGCGGCTATCAAAGAAACGAATGAATCCACTTTGGCCTAATGTGATTTGGATGCCATCGGATTAGGGATTATGCGGGAGATGTGAGACAGAGGGAAGCCTTAGGAAGGAGTTGGTTACAACATACATACAACCACGATACCAGAGACAAGTCTTTGAAGCACGCACAAGGGAGAAATAGAATTTATCCTTAGCATGTATTTAATCATGTAAATAAGGAAGGAATATAGGCAGGGTTATATTTAATGTTCAAAGTCTTCAAAATACACTATAATTAGTGTTATAAATCATTATTACAACATGCTAATTAGCTAACTATTCCGCAGGGGTAGGCAAAGATGAAATAATACAAACTCTCCTTGCTTCATCGATATTTAATTTTTTATGACCGAACTTTTAATTTACTTAGTCGTGCCCGGGACGTAAACCATCCAAGCGTCTCTTTCTTCACTCTACCCGTAGAATAAAGAATAACACAAGCCTTGCGGGCGTGCATCGTGATCCTAAAATTTGCCTAATCGAGGCTTAATTAATATTTGGATTATAATGTATCATTCGAAGCATTCTCGAACCCTACTGGAGCCAAAAACATGGTCACATGGTTTGCCTCCTCGTATTCGTCGAAATGATACCCGGATTTCATGTTAGAGCAGGTCTATCAATTTTGATGTCTATGTTGAATACGCTAAAGGTACAGCTTGCCATACTGTCGCTCTATTGGATTGGATTATATTGCCATTATTAAATGCACGCGCGACTAGTTGATTGTTTTTCGATGTTGTGCCAAGATAATAAACTGCTAGAAATAACAACACTACACACGTTGAAATTATTTAAATGCATACACGAATTACTATAGAAAAACTTTCGTTTGATGATTACGCCTGAGGCCGAAACTAGCCGAAGTCGTATTAAGTGATCAGGTCTGAATAGCCGTCTTCATCCTCACAACGTATCCCAAATTGGGAATATTTTAGTCAAACTGGCAATTGCGACTCTAAAGGGGTATACTAGATTTTTTCCTAACTTGATTGCTTTGTGATTAAAAAATGAATGGTAATATAATTCATTAGATTATCAAGCAGATAACCTCCCGCACCGGAGGGAGGTAATACACATCCTTGGAACGAGAGTTTTGAGCGATATCCCAATTATTTCAACATCACATAATCCAGAATTTGGTTAATCCTAGAAAAACTATCCGGTAATAGATTAGCGTTTAAAAAAATTATCCCTTAAATTTTTACAGAATTATTAGAATTAAATAATATCTATCAAATTCTGACAAAATTACTCCCCCCTCCCATTTACTTTTAAAAAATGCTTGCCGCAAACAAACGGAGATGTAAAATGTAAAAAGTACTTTTTACTGGAAAAGGAGGCTACAACGTGTTGGATGTCTAATGCTGGATATCTAATGCTGCGTATCAAGTAAGCCGCGAGTAGTCCGCGTGCAATCACAATATACTGGTAAATATATTAGTGAGAAGTGCTTTATCACCCAGCGCGCTGCCATTCTGACGGCGAAATGACAGAATTTAACGGGACATATTTTATAACTCTGACCTGAATCGAGCACATACAGCAGCAGCTGAGGGTGAAAGGAGGTTAATACCAAGAGGGTGGTGGAGTGTGTAGTAGGGGTAGTATTGGCCCAATATGAACCAGGCGCCAGTCGGCTACTCCGAGAGTACGCAAATATTACACGAAATACCTCTCACAATAATAAATCGTCAGTCGCTAGTGTTGCCAAAATTCTTGTCGGAATTTTCGTTTCTTAATAGCACTTGTACCCCAGGGGGTGTCTTTCCGCTGTTACTAGGAGAGAATTCGGGCACATTCTTTGGGCGGAATTCAAAGAGCCACTGGCATCAAATGGATAGACCGATGGAAGTGCCATAAATGAGCTCAAATTTTCCTTACTTCAGCTGAAATTGATAACCATTTCCAAGTATCTGCTACTTCATCAGATAAATAAGTTCACTTGTCGGGGGCCCCAGCTTTTTGAATGTGAAGTTTGTACTTTCAAACGCTTCCTATCGTTTTCGCCGTAGAAATATGTAATATTGCGATATGTCTTTTCTTTCTTTTGACTAGATTTTAATGTGACATGACGTAGCAATTGTGTCACGTTGTATCACGTGACGCAATTTAGCGCACACTTTTGTATCAGTTTAAGCCAGTGGACTAAGATATAGACAATAACATGTTTATGAAATGAACTATCACTTTTCATTACACCTACGTAGATAAGAAATTCTCTGGTTGAAGAAAAGATTAAAGAGTGATAATCTATCAAGCATTCCCTCGGGGTTAAGACGTATAGAAATATCCATTACAAGTTTAATGGTTCTTGGAAAACCATTCACCCACGCAAGGTAGTATAGTAAGTCCGTTCGTGTGATTTTATTTTATTTTCGCAAAATCGATCACTGCGGGGGTGGTCTGTGGAAACATTTCCAATGTAAAATGCAGGTAATAAAATATTCATTGATTAGTCACCGAACCTCGGTAGTGTGCAGTCGTGTTTACCAGTGCTCTGTGTTTGACGGCTTACTTTGACGGCGGCGCGGCGTACAGATAAGATTTATTTATTGTTACCTTTTCGTATTCATTATTTTTGTTTGTGTTATTGGTTTGCGACGAAGTTGCGTGTATTATTTCTATCATTTATTATTTCTAAAATAATAATTATTGTTTAATTTTTTTTTTAAATTTGTTGAAATGGAGGAAGATGAAAATCGACCTCCGGACCCTGAGCCCATTTCTAATATTGTAGACGACTACGATACTGATGATACCCAGACTTCTGTAACCCTTCCTTCACGAAAACGACGTCCTCCGCTTTGCCTTAGTGTACCTCCTAAAATTAAATCTCTTTCACAATCAAACGAAGCCCCAATCTCTCATGGAAGTTATAATGATACAATTCCTCCAGAAGCAAAAGCCATTGAGCTTATGTATTCTATTTCATCTTCAGCTCCATTTATTGTCAATGTCCAAAGGACTGAACAGGGGAAAATAATTCATCCCCTGGATTTTGGTAAATTTATTTTTAGCTCAAAACTCAATAACCTCGGTATTATAAATGGATCAATAAAACCGGAAGGTCGATACAAACTATCCATAGAATTTAAATCAGCCACATTAGCTAATGATTTTGTTAAAAAAATAGGTTCTCTTTCAAATAATAAATTTAAATCTTTCATACCTACATTCAATTTAACCAGAATGGGCAGAGTAAGAGGTATCCCAACCGATCTATCAGAAACAGAAATAGTAGATGCTCTTAATGACTCCCAATTAACTCCAAAAGTTTTAAAAGCACGTCGTTTGAATTTCAAGGATACTTCCACCGGCACCACTATATGGAAACCTTCCCAATCCGTTGTTATTACTTTCGAAGGTCAAACATTACCATCCCGTGTATTTATTTATTATAACGCTCTTCCCGTTGAAATATACAGATTCCCGACTATCCAATGTTTCAACTGTTGCCGTTTTGGCCATTCAAAACCTATTTGTCGTTCCCCTCCTCGTTGCTTCCATTGCGGAGAGGATCATCCCTTTGAACAGTGTCAAAATACAATGAATAACCCTATTTGTATTAATTGTAAGGGCAACCATACTGCTGTTAGTGTGGCCTGTCCAGAGTTATCTAGACAGAGAAATATCAAACAGTCAATGGCTGCAGACAATATTTCCTACTTTCAGGCCTCTAAATTATTCGCTCCTACAAAAAAATCTTTTGCAGAGATAACGTCTAACGCTTCTCTCTTTCATTTTTCTTCCCCTAAATCCCCTCTATCATCTTCCCACAAAGAAACAATTTTCAAACCGATAAAATCTTATCCAAAATTTATTCCTTCTTTCGATAAAAAACTACATAATGAACTTTTACTTAACCCGAATGGGAATAATAAATCCCAGGCTCCCAATGGGACTGCCTTAAAAAACTGTTCCACTTCCGATATCTTCCCTAAAGTCACGATTGAAAATTCTTCTTTTATTCAAACTTTAATTACCCTATTAATTACGATCCTTTCAAATAACAATAAAGTACCGTCCAACGCTGCCGATTATATGAAATCTTTACTCTCTAGCCTTCCCGATGTATCCGCAAATGAGCAAAATACTTCAATGGAATAGTAGAAGTCTATTCGCCAACAAAATTGATCTTGTACAGTTACTTGATGAACATAATATTTCAGTTGCTGCCATCTCCGAAACGTGGTTAAAACCCTCATACCAATTTAATATTCCTGGATATCATTGTCTAAGACATGATAGACTGGATGGCAAAGGTGGCACTGCTCTTATTATACATAATTCTATCCCTTTTAAACAAATTATTTTCCACACTCTCTCCAATAATTTTCAGATAGTAGCTGCTGTTATATCTGATATTACATTACTATCAATATATATCCCTCCCTCTACAATTTTTGTTGAAAACGAATGGTCAACATTTATATCCCAGATTCGTCCCCCGTATATGATACTTGGGGACTTCAATGCTCATTCTCCTTCTTGGGGCAGTGAGTTAACAAACCGTTCTGGCCATAATCTATTAGATTTTATGGATACCTATAATTTATGTATTCTAAATGACGGATCTCCAACTCGTTTCACTGCCCCTCAACATCGGAAAAGTGCAGTCGATTTATCTCTTTGCTCATCTTCGGTGATTCCCATATGTTCTTGGAACATCCTTAAAGATCCCCTTTCCAGTGACCATTTTCCTATAATAATTACCTTCCACCATATATCTTCCACGCATTCCTTTTCGATAAACAATAGTTTTAAATTTAAAACGAAAGACGCGAATTGGAGAAATTTTTCTTCAGAATTAGACTCCATTGTTCAAGCATCTAAGTCTTCCCTTGTCAACACTAGTTTACAATGTGAATTATTTCCTAACATGATAATAAAAGCTGCAGAAAAAACACTTAAAAAACGTAATGTTAACATTAAGATAAAACATTCCACCCCATGGTGGGATGAAGAATGCACTAGTGTCGTTAAATCCAGAAGAGAAGCAATTTCCATTTTCCGTAAATGTATGTCTTTCGAAAATTACCTTTCTGTGAAACGCACCCAGGCAGAAGCGAAACGCGTTTTGAAAAACAAAAAGCGGTCTGGATGGCGAAAATTCTGTGAACGCTTGTCTCCTGAATCTCCCCAGTCATCCGTATGGTCCAATTTAAAAAAATTCGGTTCGTCATATACTCCGCAGCGTTCTAAACATATTCCAGAAGAAATTATTATAGGTTTTGCTGATAAGATAGCTCCTCCGTCAGTTGCCAGATGTGAGGAAATGCCTTCCTTTATTTCTTATCCATCTCACTCTAGCTGGCTGGACTCTCCTTTCTCAATAAGTGAATTAAATCGAGTAATCAATTCCCTTCCAGACTCTTCTCCTGGCCCTGATGGAATCTTATATAGTTTCATTAAAGCATTCTCAGACATGTCGGTTGAATATTTTTTATCCCTAATTAATTACATGTTCGAAACGGGATTTATTCCGGAAGTCTGGAAAGTTCAAAAAATCCTTCCGATTTTAAAACCTGGCAAAAATCCATCTGAAATCTCATCCTATCGTCCTATTGCTCTTTCGTCATGTTTAATGAAAGTAGCAGAACACTTGATAAAGAACAGATTGGAATGGTTTGTTGAAAATCACAGAATTATCTCTCCTAATCAATATGGCTTTCGGAAAAAGAAATCAACCATAGATAATTTAAGTGTGTTAACAACAGACATCCGTATATCTCAGTCCCTTAATTCTTGCACTCTGGCCACATTTCTTGATCTTTCGTCAGCTTACGACGATGTATTAATTAACATTTTGAAAGAAAAATTAATTAAAATAAAAATTCCCTTAAAACTAGTTCAATTTATTATTAATTTACTAACAGACAGATCCATTATTATCCACTTTTCCTCAAAAACTATAAATCGCAAACTATGGAAGGGGTTACCTCAGGGGTCCGTAATCAGTCCATTATTATTTAATATATATATAAGTGATTTAGACAGTGTAATTCCTTCATCTATCAAGCGACTTTATTTTGCTGATGATTTCCTTATATATTTATCACACAAAAATCTATCGCGCGCTGCGAAGGAATTGAATTTGGCTTTACATAATATTAAAGTTTGGTTGTTGACAAATGGGATGAATTTAGCTACGTCTAAAACCAAGGTAGTGGCTTTTACGCGCAAAAGAAAAATACCCCCCTTTTCTGTCTGCTTTGATAATGTCCCTCTTCAAATCGTTAAGCAAATTAAATTTCTTGGACTACTTTTGGATCATAAACTTTCCTGGCTCCCGCATATTCAGAACATTTCGGCTAAGTGTGAAAAGGGGCTAAATATTATGCGAGCTGTTTCCAGAGTGTGGTGGGGATCTCATCCTACTACTCTTAAATTAATGTATGGGGCTCTAGTGCGAAGCCATTTGGATTATGGAACATTTCTTTTTGATCCTCTTCCTAAATATTTGGACAAAAAACTTGAAAGAATTCAGTCCAAAGCGCTCAGAATAATTATTGGAGCGATGAAATCTTCTCCAATTAATTCTCTCCAGGTAGAATGTGTTGATCCCCCCTTAATTTTAAGGAGACAATTCCTAGCTGATAAATATATTTTCAAATCTTTTTCTATATCGCGTCACCCTTTAGAACAAAGCCTTGATTATTTGTTCAATTACTTAAATAACGAAAAAAGATCGACAGATAAAAATCGACTTCCTCTCCTTCTAAAAAGTTTTCTTTCATTCAAATCTCTGTCTTCTTCCCTCCAAAATCTACAAAAAGATCCTATCCTTCCTATTTTCACCATCCCATTTGATTCTATCAATTATATCCCCAAAGTTATAACTTCAGACTTCCGAACTGATATTTTAATCTCATCTAATCAAAATGTTGAGGAAAAATTTAAAAACATTACATCTTCTAAGTTTCCAGAATTTTCTCTCATTTACACAGATGGTTCTAAGTCTGATAACAAAGATTGTGGAGCTGCGGTACACATTCCCGAATTCGATTTAGATTTGTCTTATAAATTGCCTAAAGAAATTTCCATATTTACTGCAGAATGCTTCGCAATTGAACAAGCTTTGAGCCAAATCCAGCTTTTCAATATTCGACGAGCCTTACTGTGCACTGACTCACTAAGCGCAGTGTTGAAAATTTCCTCAAATATCCATAAACCTGAAGACTATATTATTTATAATATCAGAAACACCCTTAAATCTTTAAATGAATTAAATTTCGAGACAATATTGGTTTGGGTCCCTGGCCATTTAGGAATTGAGGGTAACGAGAAAGCCGATTCTCTAGCTAAACTTGGAACAATTTCTGGCTCTAATCTTTTAGATTTTAAAATTCCTATCTCTGACGTCATCCCAATTCTTAAATCCAACATGATCCGCTCCTGGGAACAAAATTGGACTGATACGAAAACCCGAACTGGTGCTTTTTATGCTGGAATACAAAATCATATTCCAAGTAAACCTTGGTTCCACGGCAAGAAAAAATCCAAAAGATTTATATCCTGTATCTCGAGAATGAGAATTGGTCATTGCTCCATTGCATCCCATTTGTTTAAAATCCGGGTCCTAGATAGTCCACTCTGCCAGTGCGGCATGGAAAATGAGACTCTTGATCACGTTTTCTTTAACTGTAAAAATCATTCATCCTTCAAAGGCATTTATCGTGTACTTATAAAAATCACCCACCAATCTCCCCTTAGTATTCCTTATTTACTTTCTCTCAACAATTCTCGCATTTTCTCAGTTCTATACAAGTTCATAGACTTGAATGACTTCAATATTTGAGATTTCCTCTTCTCGTATAGATTTCCCATAAAATTATAACCATCTCCCTTAATTTTAACGGCACATAGCACTCTCTTTAGGGTGAATTGCCTAATACAAAAAAAAAAAAAAAAATATTCATTGGCCATAAAGTGGCGGGTTTAGTTGAAACACACGCCAGTGACAACATAATTTTACCATTGATCACTTTATTATACATATTTATACACCACAAATAAAACAATGAGACCCTGAGGCGTGTGTGAGTAAAACACCATATTATCGTATACAAATGTGGAGATTCGAAAAATAAGAAATGAATGAGCAGGTATAAGAAAGGGACGCCAGGAGAAAATGAAGACGGGGACGCATGCATGTAAATAAAGCAACGAGCGAGAGTTAAGAAAACAATACAATGAACCAGTTTTAGTGTGTGGTTATACTATAGAACGGAGGTAAGTTTCGGATGTCAAGCAGTCTGTTTTCTTCCGGTAGTATGTCGACGCTATTTCTGAGATAGTACACGTACCACTGACAGTCTTGACAATTTGCCAAAATGTGCAGAAGAGCCCTAATGAATTTTCGGCATTATAGTATCGAGGAAGACCCGGTAGTATCTAGACAAGACAATCTTATGCTACGTATGCATCCACGAGCCGAACTGCCGAGCTGAACCTCTACTTATAGGAAAGGAACGAAGCAACTGCAAATGGCGCAAAAGGCCGCATGCAGTGGCTTCGTTCCTTTCCGTAATTCGTGGCTTGGCTCGCGTTCCGGTTCGCAAATACATACGTACCATTGCATGTAGTATGATAAATAGGTTCCATGATAACTCAACACAGTGACTATTCAGCACACCTTTAAAAAGTGATATAAAGTAATTAAAAACGGTGAAAAAAATTAAACCTAACAGTAACCTACTTAATAGTCTTTGTTTCATCTCTTTCCATGTATTTATGTAACTTTTTAAAGATGTGATGAATTATCATTTTGATGATTTATCTGGTCACCGATAAATACTTTGATCCCTGTTGTAATAGCTTAAACCGAGAAATGAACTTTTAAACGAGCAAGTTTTCGATTAAAACCACTAAACGTTTTCAGAAATGAAATTTTGGTAGAGGGCAAGAATTTTAATTTCAAACTAGATTATTGGGTCACGTACGATTTCATGTTCTTATTGGGAGCAAAAAAAGCGTCCGTGATATTTTCTAGCTAACGACAACTTCCCTGGCAACCACGGTGACACTTTTTGAAGCTCGACTATAAAGAGGCCAAGAGCTTTTGACTACAACCTTAAAAAGGGGCCTAACTGAAATCTGAATAAGCATTCAAATAATATGTTATTTTGGCAATACTTTTTTTGTTTATACCGATAACCAAAAGAGAGCAAGATGCCCAACTTCCCTTGAATTTCGTTGACATACAAAGTTATCAGTACAAGTCGTAAAGATGTGAGGAGACTCCGAAGGTAGGGATAAGATAGAACTACCAAGAACTAAGGTGTTGTCATGTGTCAGTTTTCCTTAACATGACGGCGAACTCGTTAAAGCGAAACAGGCAAATATATCTTATCTCGTACGCTGTCTTATATTATGAAACAATAATGTCAAGACTGGTGTAATTCTGCCAGCGACAGCTTGGTGTGACTGGAAGAAGGAAATTATAGATTTTTCGATAATGAACTTTATGACGTTTCGAACATGACATCTCCCTGGTAAGCGTCACCTTGCTGACAGTCAGGAGTGGCTGATAATAAAACGGAGGTTTTTGCTAAGATACCGTTTAGTATTGGATTTATATCTTACACAATGACATATGATTTAAAACTAAGGAAAACTTGTTTCGCAGAAATTCACGTAACGAAGTCATCAAATAGCCGTTCAGCGAAAATTTTCTTACAGTTGAAAGGTTCCCATTAAATGTCGATTTTTCCGTTTCAGCCTTTGTACAAATTGTGATCAGCAAAAGAGGAAAACTATCGTGTTGTTAAGCTTGTCGGCTTATTACAATTCGATAGAAAGCTGAAAAACGATAATCGGCGTTTAACGGGTAACTTTAAAACATAAAAAAATGGCGCTGAGTGAATGTTACTTTTGAATTTCTGCGAAACAACTGGGCCTAAGCAAAACTACTATAATTTAGAGGCGTAACCTTTTCAAAGTGATGTTAGCAACTTGTGTGGGCGTTTCTCGAGCTTCGGAATAGCGACTAGCGTGAATAAGTCAAGGTCATCAAGGACGAGTCCGAGAACGTGGACATTATCAGAAGTTCAATTATTCAATAAACTTGTTTAACGATTAAAGCCTGTAACAGGCCACCCCATAAGAGGACTATATTTTCGAAGCTTGGCCTATTTCAACATAACGCTCGCCATACATTCACATTGGTAGTGAATGGCAAGAGGTATGCTGAAATAGGCCAAGCCATGATGCGTGTAGCGTATTGTGTCACCTACCTAAACCGATAATATAGTCGAATAAACTTTTCAATTCATCGATGAGACACGCTTTAAGGAAGTAATGTGATTAGAATAGCCTCCTTAACCCCCTTCATATCATAACCTAACCGGGTGGGAGATATAATTCTCCTAGTTGTCCACTACACAGACGGAAATTCTCGTTAGGCGTCACAATATACAATTATATATTCTTTTAAGTTGTCTCGCCCTCGGAAAGAGACCACTATTCAGGATCGAAAAACGTTGCTTGAAATAGCTTCGGCCATATTTAGTGATTAGGTCTGAATAACCTGGTATTTCTAAAATATTTTCGTCCATCTTTAGCCTCGCAACATTTACCACAATAGTTGGAAGGCGGTAATTCCACTAACTCCGAGCAAAATAAACAAACTCTCTTTTTTAAACAAAATTATTCGACCTATAGAAAAAAATCTAATAGAGGGCAAACATTACACTAACAAACAAATAAAGAAAATTTACAAAACTTAGAATCTCTAATAATTTTCGATCTTAAAATACATCGTAAAATTTGCCGATTATTTTTCACTATTGTTGTTAATTTAATTTTAATATTTAATAAAATATTTTTACTAAATTGTTGTATGTTTATAAGTGTAGTAGTAAATTGTAGTGTATTATCATATGTTTGAAAATATATAATTATTGTATCAATAAAATAAAAAGAGTAAAAGGGTGGTAAGTCAGTTACGACATTGTTTTTCATTAAAATCTATGCATTAAGGCGATGCACTACGTCGTGTAATATTTTAAATTGAACCGCTATAAATAACAACTCTTACGTAGATACCGCTATCAATAACAACCCTTAGGTAGATGACGATAAGGTTTAAATTCCCGCTTGACACCATCCGCCTGTTTCGATCTATGCAAGAAAAAAACATGGCCAAAAAGTGCCTTTTATTTTATTTTGTGGATGTTCAGGCATAAATATTTAATTTTTTTCTATCATTTTATAAATAACTTAATTTTCCACATTATACAATAAAATCATAACCGGAAATGGGTTCGTAAGTAGGAGATTTTGAACTTTAAAGCAGTTTTCATAGGCCTTTACATTATTTTTTTTTGCGTTTAAAAAAAGACTTAAAATACTGGATTATTTCAAAGGCCAAGATGTATTCTACTCGCAGTATTTAATTAAAGCATCTGAAACATTTCTAGGCGACCAAATTTTCAAACCAAAATCACATCATTTTGCATTACTACGTATGGCATCGCCTTAAAGGAATTTTTATTTGAAGCTTTACCTACATTATCTATTCAGTGAGAATTAATAACCATGAAAGGGGAAAGGTAATTTTTTTTAATTGCTAAAACAAAACAAGGCGAGTAGACAGAAAGCTTTTAAAATGATAATTTTGAATTAATTATTTCTTTGCTGTTTGTTATACGCCTTCGCGGCTGTTTAGCTCTCCGCTAAACACATCGCAGGTTGTTCAGCGCCAAGACCACTGAGCAGCAGCTGGAAATGTATTTGTATAGGAGTGCTGTAGGTCGAAGGCTCTACGCGCCGCCGGATATCGAGAGTAAATAAAGTAAAGCGAGGCGCACACCGCTACCACGTAACAGGTGGATCGATCCATCGCACTACTCGCCACTGTTCTCGTGTGTGGGAACATTGCGCGGCAGTTTAGGCGTGACACCCACCACTAAGATTGGTCAATATTTGATTATTGCCATAAATGTAGATATCACGAAATGGTGTGAAATAAAAAAAGAGTACATATATTATAATGTACACAATGACCGCATCAATGCAAATATTACGTGAGGGTGGAAGTTCTTTCGCCGAGAGGTCCGTTGTAACTTCCTTTTCATGTGAAGTTATGAGAAAAATGGAGAGGTGGTAATGGAGCAATCAGTTTACTTTTGCTAAAATTAAACAGTTCGTTATGTGTTGTTTGGACCGAATCGCGGTCTAGAATATATAAGTAAATGGAAGAAGGGACAAGAGAGGCGTAAAGCTAATATTTATAATAATAATAACTGTTTTATTATCTTTCTTTTTTGTAACAAATAGATATGATATCCTCACTGGGACCTCCCGTGCCGAGGATTTCATTTACATATTATTCAAATTTAGTAGTAGGTATGGATAGTATGAAGTATTTATAAATATGTATATTACACGGTGTTTTTTAGTGTAGTTGTTGAGTTGTTTCCATTTCAGTCTGTATATTTTCTATTTCTGATCTCCCATGTTTTGCATCGAGTATTTTTATCCTAGATAAATGTTATGGTACGTATACATTTGCGAACTGAGCTACGAATTACGGTAAAGTTGAATTGGTGTTTCGCGCCATTTGAGGTTGTTTCGCGCCATTTGAGGTTGTTTCGTTCCTTTCCCATAAGTTGAGGTTCCGCTCGCGTATGTATCGCGGCCCTTGTAATGAGTTTTGAATGAGAGAGGGATTTTATTGTAAAGTTTAGTAACACAGTAGTTTTTTGCCCTAATGTTGTATGTATTTATAGTTGCTTACTGGGTATGTTTTTGACCCTGAGATCTAATGTTTCCTATATACGTTTTGGTTGTTATTTCTTAAGGTATTTATGAATACAAAGAAGTATTGTTTTAGAATTAAATTAACTGACATGATGTTAATTATGAATAAATATAGCGAATCTAAATTAAGTAGGTATTTGAAATCAAATCCTTTCTTAATATATGCATAGACAATTTCCGTAATCACACGTTTGGATTTTGTTTAATAACTTTGAATTTTACCAATGATTTTTTTGTAAATCGACAAAAAATATTCATAATAGTGTATGCCATCTTGGCTGCCTGTTTTGGTCAGTCTGTCGGGAACAGACATGACAAGTCATTGTCATCCCAAGGTCACCGGCAGTTGGTATCGAGTCACGGGGGTTCCTGCGTTGGCACATGTCACAGACGATATGAAATAGCAGTAAGTGGCGTGCGCCACTCTTCTAACTGTCGCGAAGCCCGGGGAAAATAATTTGTATCCACCTGCGACTTAGAATGCGATCGTGAGAACGTTTTGTATTATTATTTTCTATTGTTGTCGCATTTGTACAAGTGACAAGATGATTGAAATTCCCGTCCAAAAAGTAATTAGGAATATTGATCGAGACGATATCAAATTCGGTTAAATTGTAGATTCGGTTAATACGAATACGTCAACCAAGAAAAAAAAAACATTGCCGAACTGTCAAAACGCATGATATTTTGAAACTTTGATTGACAAAAAAGGAACTTTATTTAACGCAGTATTTTCCATCTCCCTGATCAACTTAAACATTTGTCTTTCATAGTAATTTAGTTGAACCGGTGTTATTTAAAAAATATATATTCGTATATGCGCGTCCAGTTATCCTAAAAGATTAGATCAAATTCTAAGCGAGACGGTCAATACAAATTTTCAATTCATCTTCGAACAAAATTGTCATCATTCGACGGCAATGAAAATTCTCAAGTTACAATCGGTTCGGTTCAATTGCCTCAGTGAACGATCGAATCTCAAGAAAGGTAAGATATTTTAATCGGGTGATATTAGAAGATTAATTCTTCCAGGAAACAACGTTCACAGAAATGATGTTTTTCAGGATTTAACGCAAATCTCTCAAATACAATAATAATGAATTTCTACTTTAGGCCGGCCGCACACGTCGCCTGCTCGACCCTACTAGGTCTGGTGCGTCATGCCCGCCCGTGTCGGGTCCGGCCGTGACCCGCGGGCGGTGAGGGCGGTGCAGCGGCGGCGAATCTCTCCCGGGCGCATCCGTCAAAGACCGCACGGGTTACAAACATTGCGTAACGTGACCAAACGATCGATCGCCCTCCACGTTGGACTTTTTCTCCCGGGGAAAATATCCGTAGCGGGAAGGGTACTCTCCCCCCACATTATCTCGAGATTCGAAAACGTACGAATTGGATGCACCTTTCCACGCATACGTTTAGCTTTCAAACAAATCGCCAAATAATATAATAATAAAATTGCAAAATAATAATTATTATTGCTTTCGATCATACTTTTTATTTGATATATGTATTTTCTTTGACGGCTTTGGAATAAATTATCTAAGATTTTTCAGCTAACAAAATTAAGCTACTCCTGAGCCAGAATGGTGTTATACTCTCTCTCTCATTTGGGCTTGAATTATAATTAGTATTATATCGATGGCACATAAAACCGACACGGGACCGAGGAACTCTCGCGCTGCCTCATCTAGTCTCGGCGAGTGTACACACCGCAAATAATAATCAAATCAAATTCCCTTTCTCATTTCTTCAGAGCTATTTTTAGAAATAATCAGCGTGGGCGGCTTACGAACTCCGAGCAGACAATGCTCCGCGCTGAGCCTCTAAGCCAATTAACGCTAATCAGAATATCACTGTCAGCTGTCAACGGCCGGGAGGAGAGCAGCGGGAAAAGGTTCCGACTATTCTAAATTAGACTGATTGCTGTTTCCAAATGATGCTGGTAGCTGACGAGGTTAGAGATTGCTCCGAATAAGTCCGCAGCATCAGTATATTAGAATTACACGACTGTCAAAATAAATAATTATTTTATAACCTAATACAGATCCCAATTAAAATTTGACTACCGCAATAAAAATATTGCGAATTAATTCCGTGGTACATCGGTTACGAAATAAGTTGATTCTTCCTAATAACATCACTATTAGCGGAAAATGTAGCTAGTTGAAAGATGAAGGACTTCTGCAAGGCAGAGAATTGAATACGACGCTCGAATCTGATTGGAAAATAGTATTTTGAAGCACCTGTCCTCTAAAAACGATCAAAGTCATTTCACTAAACGTTTTGATGGTGGATGGTGGTCTCCCACCAGGGAGATATTGAGAATATCTACAGTTGTTCTGCCTACGTATTATGGTCCGAGGAAAGTTGCGAAGTACTTGCCAAAACCCAGCAAAAGTCATTTCAAGCAACTTCTCTATTCTTAATGGTAGCTTGGAACCAGGGCGATGATATTGATTGATGAATGTTTGATGAATCTTACGAGAGAAACCTATAGTGAGGGAAACGTCTAAAAACATAACGAAAAAGAACGCATAACGTGGAAAATAATAAATAATGTGTTATTTCCCCAGTCTATTACAGGAAATCTCTCACGCGAAGCATTAATTAAGATGAAAAAGTTGCAACGGAAGCCAGATCCGCGATTGAGGAATAAAATTTCCTCCGACCGGAAGCTGTGCAACAGAGGGGACAGTAAAACCGTAATAAGTCTTGTGGTGAATACGTGTGGGGTACGCCGGGTCTGCCTCATCGATCTATCCTCCCCAGCCAACGTTGGGGGGAACACCATTTCCTTTCAAGGGTAATACCACCCCCTGTTGTAGCTAACCGGTATACCGTAACCATCCGGCAGATACCGTATCTGTTACTATGTACAGTTTCCCGGGACGTCTACCGCTACGGTGTTACGCAACCAAACGGCCGTGGTTGATAAAGGCGGGTGCATTTCAATACGCGGGGCAACTCAATGCTGTGAGAGCAATTCACGACACACAAAATGATTTAAATTGCACCTTATTAACGGTATGCATTATTGATTAGATAATTAAAATAACTGAAAAAAAACAATTGAAATCCAATAACCCATGAAATTGTGAGCCAATTATTATTTGGTGAATTTCTACAGCGCTAGATTTACTAACCGGTATTTTTCGAGTCGACGCCAGGGCTCATCTTTCAAAAGATTTGAACACTTAGTACCAACTCATAATATATGTATAGGTAATAGTTAAGATTGATGTTTTGAAGACTGATATTGCGAAGTGAAGGATAAATAGAAACATCAATAATAATATCCTCACTGCGATCATTGCCCAATATTTCATTTACATATTATTAAAATTTAGTAGTATGGGTAATATAATTAATTTTTAAATGGTGTTTTTTTGTAATAATTATAAATATTTTAAGTGGTGTTTTTTTGTGGTTGTTGTTCAGTTGAGAGGTTTCAGTTTCAGTTTGTATTTGTAGTCAGTATATTATCTATTGATATAATCCGTATAGCTAACTACTAGCTGTCTGTATTTCGACATAACATTGTATTTGACAATCTCTCGAGAACCAACTCAACCAACCCACATAACTCTGGGGATTTAGCCAGAGATTGCTTTCAAGATTGATTGTTCTGTATTTTCCATCATAAAGGAATAGGGAAGGAGAGCGAGATGCAATCGCGAAATGGGAGAGATAGAAGAGATGGCAGACCGCCCCAGCGTGCAAGATAAATTATTCATAACTGCAAGTAATCTCATTAAAAATATCTACCAACTTTGAGTTCAGTGGATTCGTCGAATGTTTTCTGCATTATATTTTAACGTACCGTAGTAATTGTAGGGAAAAGTTGTGGTATTATTTCTTGTGTCTTGTTATTTCGATAGTAGATTTACAAAGAAAGGAAATCTTTGAAATATGTATATATTAGTATTACGTTTACCAAATGTAACTTTATTTTTTATCGAATGACTTAAAAACGACAAAAACATAATACAATATCTTAGTCACACGAAGAGAAGCGATAAACGCAAGGATAACCCAATATTGCTAATCGACGGAAAGATGACCCAATATTGCCAATAGATGGAAAGATTGATGGAGATCGTAGACGCCACATCTCTTGGCTTCGCGACCTACGTGACTTGTATGAATGCAGGCCTGGGCCTCGATTCTCGACAAAGTCATTACACTCGAACCAGCGAGTGGTTCAACTCAATCGTTGTTCGAGGGGAATGACTTGACTTTTGGCACATGTAAGTGTGTACCGTCGACGAGACCCAAGAATAAGAATTTCGACCAATGTATGTACTTTCGACGGCGATTGCGAGCGGCCTGGATTGAAGAATCGGTACTCTGGGCTGCAGTCAAAGGGTGAAGATTACCTTGATAGCCAACCTCAGATAGACTAATCAGCTTCTTCATTATCTAGTTTTTAAGAAACGAACATTTTCTCACAATCGTGCGATCATGCCGAGAAAACCGTCTGGCATCGGAGACAAGATTAATGCGAAAATTCTTCAGATACGACAACATAATCTAATCACTAACAGGGAAGTTTTAATTATCATAAAGCAGGCCTAGCTAATTACTTTCTAAATTATAGACATATTTGATTGGCATCAACCAAAATTTGCCAAATTTTCGTAAACAGGTCAATTTATTCTTCGCTGGAGGAAATGAATTATCGAGTTCTCGTGTTCGAGGTGACGATCGTAAATTATTGAACAGTCGCACGATGTTATTGCGTAAATCGTAAACCACCGATCAGAGGTTATTTCATTACGCCCGCTGGCGTCTGGCAACAACGGATAATGCCGCCGTAATAATATAATATGGTCATCATGTTAATGTAATAGTAATCGATCTAGCAGTTATCATAATTCAATATCTAATCTGTGAACATCAAAGCAATTTTAAGAAGAGGCATTATGCGGAAACTACGGAAGAAACTCTGAAATAACACTAAGGGACAAGTTGATTTGTGCTCGAAAGTAGAAAGACAAAATGGTTAATTCCGTATCAAAAAATATCTTGTACAGCAGAAATCTCGCATCGTTAAATTTGCACAAAAATTAGTAACGCCAATTCGAACGTGATGATTCGATCCTCGAGGAGAGTATTTTAAAAAGTAAACTCAACACAACGCAGCAACATTATTGAACGGTTATCTCTTGCGGCATGAAATATGCACAGCCTTATATGCAACTTCTGTATCAGTGTGACGGTGACCGGATAACTCATCAAAGTGACAAATCAACACACCCATTAAGTGATCAAACAAAAACTAGGTTAGTTGTTTCATCGCTTTCAATGACTTATTTTTAAAGTATGATGAATTATCATTGTGTTGAGTTATCATGGAAACAAGTGGTACTAATATAATAATAATATTTGGATGATTTTTATAGCGCCGTTTTGTGCAAAATCACCTCAAGGGCGCTGTACATACATATATATATATATATATGTAACCTTAACAAAATAATACTACTGTTAATTCTATATTTTTATTACCATATTATGTACTTAATATGATTATAATCGTGAGCGAAAACGGGTAGTATTCATTATTAAAGGAGAATAGTTTCAAATAACATGTTTTGCCACTATACTTTGTAGCAGTGCGTACTTCTGGACGGGCAGTTCCTACCCGATTAGAATTAACATTGGTCAACATTCTACGATTGGCTCTACTGTTTCAAGCTATTGGTGCAGAGCGCACTTCATCGACCTCAGTTGCTTGCTGGACTCGTGGGATTACGGTGTGTTCGTACAGCGCTGGAACAATGAGGGTCTACTGTGCGAACTACGAAAGGTCTTTTTCACTTATATCTTTTAACAATGAACTTATAATTTAAATAGGGATTACTCATTTTAACTTCTTGCGTAGTTATTTTATAACTCGCTGGCGCCCGCTCAGACATTCTTTACAAGATTTAAGTGTTTTTAAATTCATTAATGTTACATGTTCGTTAGTCAAAATTTTATCAAGATGGCGTTATTTTCACGTACATTCTTGTCACGCTCTGAGATAAGTTGTTTGATAGAGTCTCATGTTTATTTTATTTGATTAATCATTTTAATTATTGTTTTAATAAATTAGCGTCTGTTGATATTTAAAGTATTCTATTTTTTAATCATCCTTATCAGTTCTCATCACTACCTACCTACTTGAGTTTTGCGTGTGCGTGGATGACTAGATAATTGTATTCGGTAATTTGCCAATTAATGTCACAATCGAAAGACCCATCATTAATTTTATACAATGAATCTCTTCATCACGCACCCATAGCATTATATGTTACAAATGGCAGCCCTTGTGGGTGAACCTAAGTTTGACTAATTAATAAATGCAGTATTTTTCTTTCATTGTTTTAATCTTGTATTGGATGTCTGATTTTTTTTTTTCATAATTTTCTTGTATAATCCCTTGAAAAAGACCTTTCGTTTTGCATGGTAGATGTTCGGGTGTTGTTCGGAATACATCGTGTCACTGAGATTTTATTAATTTTTCATATTACGCAGCTTTGCAATCTGGCACAACTCATGACGTTTTCGTCTTATTATAGTGTTCGTTAGTACGCTGACGTCACACTTATTTTATTTTTTTTGTTTTGCGGTGATTGTGGTTGTTGTATTGTTGCTTGCATGTTCTAATGATTTTTTTCTACCTACCCTGTTAGTTAGGTATGACGGATTCGACCATTGTAACAAGAAGTCGTGCGTTAATCATGTCAAAACCAGAGGATGGCACTTCTTCGGCAAATTCGGCGGTCGCGTCTAACACAGTTCCGGTTCACAAATGGAACTTAACCTTCGACGGTACGGGGAACGTACATAATTTCATTGAACGGGTCAACGATTTGTCGATATCTCGGAACGTAAGTACAGCTTCTCTTTTTTCATCTGCGGTGGAACTTTTCACAGGTCATGCTTTAGACTGGTTTAGAGTCAACCGTTCTTCTTTTAAGTCATGGTCGGACATTGTAATTGCTCTAAAGGAAGAATTCGAGCTACTGGACCATGAAAGACGTTTAGTTGCTCAGATCAGAGCCACGTACCAGCAACAAAAAGAGAACCTGGGTTCATTCATAACACGTGTCTCGACTTTAAACAATCAATTGTCGTCGAAATTACCAGATGACGAAATTCTGGAAATATTGCAATGTAATATGTTACCGAGATACATTCAAAAATTATCGCTCTCTGTCATCTCGGACATTAATTGTCTGAAAAAATTGGGAAAAATGATTGAACTTGCAGACAGTCGGTCTGATTCCAGACCTTCCCCGCCAAATGCAAATACTGTTAATTATAATAATGTTCCTCATTCCTCCTCTAATAATTCATTTAGCAGAGGGAATAACAGAATGTCTCAGAATAATCCCAATTTCAGGAATCATCGTCAATCTTTTGAGTTCAGTAAACGTAGCCCGTCATTTATGAGTTCTAGGGAGGTGAGATGTTTCCGCTGTGGCCGTCCTGGGGTGAAGGCGCCTTCATGCAACTGCCGGCAGGCAAAAAACTAGATGTCCTGGGGGTCCTGTCTGCGGGCGGCAAGTCGACACCGTTCGCTGACATCACCGCCAGGCATCGGCTTGCTGTGCTGTCGGAAACCAGAACTTTCTTCAAGAACCTTTGGACTTCGAAGGTGGTGAGTGCGGCTAAAAGGGATGGCCGTCCACACATCATTTTCCAGGTTCTGGGTTCCAACTTTTCTGGCCTTCTTGACTCTGGTTCGCATATCTCAATTATTGGTAATAATTTTCATCGTCAATTTTTAAATCTAGGGTTAAATCTTTCTGTTCTTAAGAAAAAATTTTCACTCACTTCTGCTACGGGTCATACTGTGGAGTGCGTTCACAAAATTGCGGTTCCGGTAGTTCTTGGTAACGTTAAGAAAATTTTTAATTTTGTGGTTATGCCAGATATAAAATCTAACATCATCCTCGGTTGCGACTTTTGGAAAGTTTTTAACATTTGTCCCAAGTTAACTAAATTAATGACTAATGACTCTGACAACAGTTGCGTGTCTGAGGTAAGAGGACTGGATAGCTTTGAGAACTTAGATTCATCTCAACAATCAATCTTAAATAACGTTATACTGGAATTTAAAGCCTTTTCTAGTAATCGTTTGGGTAGAACGTCTCTTGAAAAACATGTCATTGACACGGGTGATTGTCAACCTATTAAGCAACGTGTTTATCCGATATCTCCTCATTTATTGCCGGAAGCTCACAGAGAACTTGACAGACTATTAAATCTGGGAGTAGTAGAACCCAGCAATAGCTCGTGGAATAATCCTATTGTTTTAGTGCCTAAGAAAAATGGTTCTTTTAGACTTTGCTTGGATAGTAGAAAACTCAACGCGGTCTCGCGGCGGGACGCTTATAGTCTACCGTTGATATCTGATATCTTAAATAGTCTCGGAGGAGCACGTTATCTATCAACTTTAGACCTTAACGATGCTTTTTTTCAAATCCCGTTAGAGGAAGATTCTAAAGAGAAAACCGCATTTACTATCCCGAAACGAGGCCTATTCCACTTTGTAACAATGCCTTTTGGTCTTCATGGTGCAAGTTCTCGGATGATGAGGCTAATGGACAAGGTTTTGGGTCCGGAGTTCGATGGGAAGGTCTTTTGTTATCTAGATGACATAATTATCATTAGCTCTACCTTTGAAAAACACATTGATCTTTTAAGACGGGTTAAACAAAAGTTACAAGCCGCGGGTTTGACTATTAACGTAGAGAAGTCAGTCTTTTGTCGTGACTCCCTTAAATACCTAGGTTTCGTGATTGATAAGGATGGGTTGAGAACTGACCCGGGAAAAGTAAAAGCAATCGTTGACTTCCCCATTCCAACGTCGCAAAAGAGCTTGCGTAGGTTTATCGGTATACTTTCTTGGTACAAAAGGTTCATTTTAAATTTTTCCTTAATTGCAGCACCTTTGCATAATTTAACCAAAAAGGAGTTTGCTGGTAAAAAATTTGTATGGAATGAACAGGCTGATGCTGCCTTTACTAAATTAAAGAATATTCTGGTCAAGGCTCCTGTTCTTGCTTGTCCCGACTTTAGTAAACCCTTTACAATTAGTTGCGATGCATCGAACACCGGTTTGGGGGCGGTCCTTTCTCAATCTGACGTTAATGGTATAGAACACCCTATTTCCTTTATTTCCAGATCACTATCTGCACAGGAGAAAAATCACTCCACAACCGAGAAGGAGTTAAATGCTATGATCTTTGCACTAGAGAAATTTAGGGGTTATATTGAAGGTTCGCCTATTCCTGTCAAGGTGATCACTGATCACTATAGTCTAAAATGGCTTACAAACTTAAAGTCTCCGTCGGGTAGATTAGCGCGGTGGGCGGTTAGACTACAGCAGTTCAATTTTGAAATAATTCATAGGAGCGGTAAAGACAACATTGTTCCGGACGCACTGTCTCGTGACCCTTTACATGTTGACTTGATTAATCAGTCCTTTTCCACTTCCGACCGTTGGTACTTAAGTTTGAAAGATAAAATTTTGGCTAATCCGGAAAAATTTCCAGCGTTTAAAGTTTGCAATGGTGTCATCTTCAAACACATTCAGAGCATGGAGGCTCTACACAGGTCTTATGACTGGAAGGAAGTTCTCCCAAAAGAGTGTAGGAAAAACGTCATCGTTCAAAATCACGTTCCGCCTTCTTGTGCACATTTTGGCATCTTAAAAACGTTAAATAGGATTAAACTTAAATATTACTGGCCAAAAATGGCAGCTGATGTGAAGTCTTTTGTAAGTAAATGTCATACTTGTTTAGGTTATAAAAGTTCTAACTTACTGCCTCCTGGTTTGATGGGTGACCCGAAACTGGTGCAAAGGCCGTGGCAAATGATTGCGACAGATCTATTAGGTCCTTACCCTAATTCTTACAAAAAGGGTTATACTTACCTTTTAGTGGTTTCTGATTTCTTTACCAAGTATACTAGACTTTTTCCACTTAGGAAAGCAACGGGTAGTGTTATTGCGGAAATTTTGGAAAATGATATCTTTTATAAATTCGGTGTTCCAGATACGATTGTTTTGGATAATGGCCCACAATATATATCGCGTGACATGAAAGCGCTGGCCAATAAATTTCATATCCGTCACTTGTTTTATAATTGCAGATATCACCCGCAGAATAACCCTGTTGAGCGTGTAAACAAGGTGTTGGTAGCAGCCCTGGGTTCTTTTGTGGGATCTGATCACAGATCCTGGGCGTGCCATCTACCTGAAATTGAACTGGCCATAAACACGGCTGTTCATGAAGTCACAGGCTATACTCCGTTCTTCCTTAATTTTGGTAGAGAGATTGTAATTTCGGGAAATGACTACAAAGGTGTAGACTTTAACGCGGAAGACATTAGTTTCTCTAAACGCGATTCATGGGCATCTGATTTACATGAATTAAATGACATTTTCTCCCAAGTTCGCACGTCCTTAAGACAATCATACGAACGTAATAAGGTTCAATATAATCTGCGTCGTAGGGACGTTCAATATGAGGTTGGGGACATTGTCTGGAGAAGGTCATTTGCTTTGTCAGACGCTAGTAGATACTTTTCAGCAAAATTAGCCCCCAAATTTATACGTAGTAAAATTATTTGCAAGATATCGCCGGTTGCTTATCAATTAGCGGATATGACAGGGAAACCCGTGGGAACTTTTCATGTTAAGGATATAATCAAGTTAGAAGAAGCTAACTGACCTTGGGGTGGGTTAATTGATGAACTATTTTTCTTATGTTGTAATCGTTATACTTTTATTTGAGAATTAATCCCTTTTCTCTTGTTATATTTTAGGTTATTGCTTGCCTTGCCCTCAGGTTTGCAATTTTTCTTGTGTTCTCTCATTGTGAGGACATGACTAGTATTTTTGTGTCTTCACATTGAGTGGATTTTTGTATAAGTTTTGTTTTGTCTTTGTGTACAAGTGTAGTATGTGTTTTGGGGAGTAATTTGTCCATTCCGATTCAACGCGGGGGATTGACGGTTTTTTTAATCTCACGCATTGAATCCACATTTTTTTTTTGGATTTAAGTGCAATCATATTGTTTTGAACATTTTGTGATCTCACGATTTGAATCCAGTGTATTATTTTATGCGTTATCCTAGGGCAGTGGAATTCACAATCTCAGTTGGCCACTGTTTTGTGCTATTTTTCTGTTCGAGGGATCTTTTAATAGCTGATTTTACTTGGTGAGATGATAATAATTGTTCTTTAATGAATTAAGTACGCGATGGCGACTTTGTTTTGAGGTACGGTTTGTCCTTTCTAGAGGGACATACTGTATTTCAATTATGGCATATACGAAGCTGTATTTCGGTTTAACAGTTCTGTACCGAGTTTGGTCCTCGTGTCATTTTAATTGTGTGCATGGTTGTTCTTTATATGTTGTTCCTTAGTACTTTAGTTTGCCTTGGTGTTGGTTGACTATTTTAATTCATTAATTTAGAAAATACTTCATGCAGTTTTCCGCGATAGCCTCAGATGCTCATAACATTCTATTTTTCTCTGGTTTTAGGAAACCATTGGCATGGTGTTTTCTTTGATTTAGTCATTGTTTAATACACTTTTCAAACATTTTTTAAAATTTTATGTCATAATAATTTATTTATTTATTTAATATTTATTTGATATTTAGTGAGTTTTCACTCGCTCAGGTTATTTGAGATTTACAGAATCTTATTTTTTTTTAACATTTAAAAATTGCATCCTTTCATGAAGTTTTTTACTTTTATTTGCTCTTAATGTCCTTGGCTTGAATTATGATTAAAATGATATTTTTTCATATTATTAAGAATGTAAATGAGTAATTTATTATTTTTTTTTTTTTTTTTTTTACATTTTCTTTTAACAAATACTATGCGTTTTCACATGCAATTGCTGTGGCTTCTCTCTGAGCTCAAGATAAGTCGCATCAATTTCATTTGGACTTAGCTGTATTTTTATCAATATTGGGTCATCAAATATGGTTCTGGTTGAGCCGGTCACTTTTATCTTATTATGAATTTGGGTTTGTTTCTGGGATAACTTTATAATTTTTCATCTCTGCTCGCAGAGGGCAGTAACATCAATGTGGATTTAGACGCTATTATTTTCATTTTATAGTGTTTTTTAGCTTCAAATTTAACTTTTGTTGGGCGCTCAGCTTTCTCTTTTAGCTAGACTCGTTTTATAAAATTTTTTATTAAATTTTGTTAGTCTTTACTACAGTTTATCTTTTCATTTGTTATTCTATTCAAGTTTTTGTTTTCACTTCAGTAGTTGTTAAATTCCTTGCTCAGTAATCCATTTTGTCAAGCATAGCATACCTTTCTTTTCACTTGCCTCAAGGAAGTCAGTCGCCTTCATCACTCTTCGGTTCTTCACGTCAAGATAACTCAAGATAATACAAAATTTCAAGATTTACAAACTTTTATCAATTCTTCGAGGAAGCAATTTTGTACAAGTTCGAGCCTTCAGGGAAGCAACATTCTTCTACGGGAAGAGTTTAATAGGATTCTACCTGGCCGTTCACTGCTATCAGAAAGAGGGTGCAGCTTCTCAAGATTGCATTTGTTGTCAACATTGGAGAATGATGATACAATTATCGGGGCTCATTATCTTCGCCAAGCAAGTTCAATCTTTTTCACTGATGTCAGAAGAGGGTCTTTCAGATATTCCATCAGCGAGAATTCTTCCTTCTACTTCCTGGGTGTTGGCGCTTCAATCCTTGCTCAGCGAGCACATCACGGACTTCTACAGAACGTGCTGGACTCTTCTTCTAAGGCATTATCTGAATTTTGTGACTCCTTACCACTTATTGGACTTGGATTTGGAGGCATGAGGAGAAATTCAAAAAAAAAATTATCGTGCCGAAATTTTTTTTCCTTTGGAAGGGGGGTAATGTAGCAGTGCGTACTTCTGGACGGGCAGTTCCTACCCGATTAGAATTAACATTGGTCAACATTCTACGATTGGCTCTACTGTTTCAAGCTATTGGTGCAGAGCGCACTTCATCGACCTCAGTTGCTTGCTGGACTCGTGGGATTACGGTGTGTTCGTACAGCGCTGGAACAATGAGGGTCTACTGTGCGAACTACGAAAGGTCTTTTTCACTTATATCTTTTAACAATGAACTTATAATTTAAATAGGGATTACTCATTTTAACTTCTTGCGTAGTTATTTTATAACTCGCTGGCGCCCGCTCAGACATTCTTTACAAGATTTAAGTGTTTTTAAATTCATTAATGTTACATGTTCGTTAGTCAAAATTTTATCAAGATGGCGTTATTTTCACGTACATTCTTGTCACGCTCTGAGATAAGTTGTTTGATAGAGTCTCATGTTTATTTTATTTGATTAATCATTTTAATTATTGTTTTAATAAATTAGCGTCTGTTGATATTTAAAGTATTCTATTTTTTAATCATCCTTATCAGTTCTCATCACTACCTACCTACTTGAGTTTTGCGTGTGCGTGGATGACTAGATAATTGTATTCGGTAATTTGCCAATTAATGTCACAATCGAAAGACCCATCATTAATTTTATACAATGAATCTCTTCATCACGCACCCATAGCATTATATGTTACAACTTGACCGATTCGGGCATAAATCGCTACAGTAACCTCACGTGTTGCCGTGTCCCGTGATATGCCAAGACGCTAAGTAGTCAGACGTATTATTGACTGCTCCGATACTTCGATGACGATATTCTATTGTAACATCGTGTGCAGACGTGGCTAAAATTATTTACGCATTTTACTACGCTGTACGGTACGCGCTGAGCTAATAATGTCATTAGAACAAACAAAAGTTGATTTATTGCTCAAATAATTATCATTCTGAAGAGATGATTATTTTTAAACGCGGCAGTTTCATAATAATTTATTGTATAAGCACAAGTTTCTATCAAAAAAGAGAGTCGTTAAATAAGACAGCTAATTTGCGACCGAATGAATTTCATTTATTATATTATTATAAGTCTTTGTGGAAAATGGGTTCATGAAGCGAGGCATTTTGGGGAGGCAAACCAATTTTCCTATCAAGAAAACGAAGGTAATTGTTTTTGTCATTATGGCGTAACATTTTTCACGCAAATTGGCGGGGTTAACGACCGGCTTATTCAGGTACACTGAAGATGTAAGCCGGTAGAAGTACGGCGTTGTGGGCGTGTCCGTGTACCCAAAGTAAACTCTGAGGTCGTGACCCAAATCATAATAAGGGGGTCGCCAAAAGATATTTGTCAATAAGTAGAGGTGATTTTGCACATAAATAGCGCTATACAAATCATCCAAATATTATTATTTGGCGGAGAAGGTTGACACCAATTGTACCTAATTTAATATATTTAATAAAATGTTAAAATTAATCGCTCTTTTATGTTTTCCTGTTCCCTTTTATACTATTTTGGTACAATAGTTTATGAAAAACAGCCGGAATCAGCTGTTACCTTGACGTCTACCTAAACCAACTTGCGCGTACCCTGAAAAGTTTACATTTTTATTTTATTTTGGGATCGCTGAAAAAGTATGTTATTACTTAGGGATCACAGCTCCAAAAATATTACGAACCGCTGACCTAGACAGGTTCTGAACTGCCTTAAACGATTACGGGCCTGCCCACGTCCAATGTCTTATGTAAATCGACGACATCATTTTTCTTTCAAATCGGTATAGGTCACGCTTTTAGGGATTGGCTGTTCGGTGTTTGGGGTAGAATTACCTGTAAGGCCGCGTATAAACAGGAGGAAAAACCGCGAGTCACGAATTACGGGAAAAGAACGAAGCAACCGCAATTGCGCGAAACGTCGCTTGCGGTTGCTTGGTTCCAATCCCATAATTCGTGGTTCGGCTCGCCGTTTTTTATCCTGTTTATACGCAGCACAAGTCATGCGTACGGGTGTTACAGCACGGGTGTAACCACTGGAGGACTGGGTAAGTGGTGTGTCCGGGTGGCTTACTTTTCGTAGCCAAATTACCCATGCGGATAAGGGCGGACACAATAGGCAGGCAAGCTGTGCGAGTACCTACTCGTAGCCTACATTCACGCAGATTGTGATAAGGAACACCTTGACAGCGGTGACACAAACTGTACCGCATAAAAACTAACTACGCTAATATCTTATACATATAGGTACTGTACTGGCATAATATAATAGTATATAACCTCGCGATAACCGATAAAGAGAGGTAGGAAAGCGCGCATTTGGTGCACGAGGAATAGTGTAATCTATGTAAATGGAATTAAGAACGTATTTTGCATATCTAGAGCGTGAAGGCGCTTCTAGCTGGTTTGTTTATTGAGTCATGAAAAACGTTTTCATGATAATGCCTTTTCATATTAAGATGGCTGTAAACTTAGTTTTACTGTTCAATTAGTAACTCACCGTTCGATATTAAACTTTGAGCAATTTTCTTTATAATCAAATTTCAAATATACGCACATGATAGATAATAAGCCTTTCAACATAACGACCAAATTCAAGTAAAAGTATATTTAGTGAAATTTATAATGCAATCGAAGATTTAAGCTATAAAGTGTAATACAATTTCGATTTATAGGCGTTAAAACAACCCTTCACTGGGTAGTGGTAGCTGAATTGACAAATACGTTGGGTTCCGCCACGCGGGAGTAGTGATAGCTAATTAAATGTTAACATACACAAAATTTTCACTTATAATGATGTTAGTAAGAGTGTTTCAAATATTGTCAGCATATTTATTAGCATCCTGGGAATATTGTTATTAAAAAATAATGATTTATTTTACACAATTTTTATAATTTCATTAAATTTTCAAGCCGAGGCTTGGACGAAAAATCGAATATAACCGAATTTGTTTGCTGTGTCCTGTGCCACAGATTACGAATAACAACCACGCGTATAATACAAGAGTCTAATCGCTGGATATAAATATCGGAGCAAATATATTATACTTGATAAGATAACTATCCCGGCATTTTTAGCAAGGAAAAATGTATTTTTGGACACACGACAAAGCAAGATACCACCGATAAGCGTTACCCTGATCAAACAGCTACGGTTAAACATATTATATTAGTTTATTTAGGTGAATAAATGTTTATTGATGGCATCTTTGCACAGCCCCGAAAGGTAATCTATAACTATAAGAGCTCACTAGTCTAATGGAAACCCACGCACTTTGTACACAGCACACTTTATAAATGTTTAATAATTTCCCTTGTGATGTACTATGCTTATCATATTTACAAACATGACAAAGGCCGAAGAAGTTTGGATCGACCACATGAAATAGGGCACATATTGTCTCTAGTAGATCGACTATGGTATTTGTATATGATTGAGATAATGTTATCGATTAAAAATCACTGTAATTAATCGAGAGTCGATAGAATTGTTTTGAAAATATGGTCATAAACAAAGATTTCTAAGATTAGAAGAGGGCGAATGTTCAGGATAAAAAAATTACGGGCACCAGTGCCATTGAACGAAATTCCTTTGTAAATACGAAATGGACACCTAATCAAAGTGCAATTCATTTGAAATCTGAACATATAATAACATCCCTTGGGCATAATAAATTATCATCGGTCCCGAGATATCATTAATTATTAATTATTACCTTCCAAAGCTGGCAAAATAACCAAGCCGTTTGAATTTATAGCGCCGAGTGTAAATTATTACAGGACGATCGGCACGCGGGAAGGACAGTGACGGTGGGCGTGGGGAGTCGAACCGCTACCTCCGCTACCCATTGCCCGTGCCCCTGCCCCTGGTGGACCGGGCGGTGCGCGGTGGTGACAAAACATCGATTAACAAACGGTACGACTGCCGCCTCGAATTCATCGGGAATTGATAGGACACGGACCAGTATGACACTGTCACACGATATGAGTGTAAACAAACGCTTAGTAATTGAAAACAAATAATAATACAGACTTTATAACTAACTTTGGTTCTTATATCCCCCAACAAAGCGGTCATCTGATTATACGAAGCATCGATAACTCTCAAACGATAAGCAAATAGGGACTAATATTTTATTTGCTCAGCTTTTCAGGTAAATTTGAACCTTCCAACGCCATTTCCTATGCGCTATGGAGTTTCGCAATATCACGTTAGTGTTTTCTGAACAAGATAAGACGAAAAATTGAACAAAAACCAGATGAAATTCGGTAAAAGCTGGATGACGATAACTACTGTTGTATGTGAAATGTTTATTATCGTATTAAAATTTTGTGAA
Organism: Hesperophylax consimilis; assembly: GCF_061612785.1. Classification (NCBI taxonomy): domain Eukaryota; kingdom Metazoa; phylum Arthropoda; class Insecta; order Trichoptera; family Limnephilidae; genus Hesperophylax; species Hesperophylax consimilis. The sequence continues at coordinate 8,726,821 of NC_142857.1, forward strand.
TATTTACCAAATTTCTCACATTCAGTGTTCTTTATTTATAATCTAAAATTTATAATTTAGTTCCTACAGTTCCCATATTCTCTGCGAAAATACATTTGAATTTCAAGTACCTACCTAATGCGAACGTAATATCATTTCAGTACAGTCTAATATTAAATTATTACCCGATGCCGCTTGGTTACACCCGCAGAAGCAAATCTCAGGTTAACAATAATGGAAAAGTAACGAGAAATTTACCAATCGGGCGATTATACTTTGAGGACCGAAGGTTTAATTCAAGCAATAATTTTACTGATTTGCGTAGATTCGGATAAAATTTGTGTTTCTTTGAATTATTATCGACGGGACCTTTAAACATGAAATAGATACGGTATCCGAGAAACTTCAGACCCTATTAGAATTGATAGGTTAACCATAAAAATGCGTCATATTGGTAGAATGTGCGAATCGATTGATATATTATTTAACTTAGTGCATAATGTTCAAAGGTTATTTACATTATTGATTATTTATCGTCAGGTCAGCATGGAAGAAATAATGAAAAGAAAAAAAAAGACGAAGTTTGTGTAGTTACTACAAGGCTTCGATTTTCAACATCGGTATTTCAAATATAAATAGCGAATTGAAAATGGAACTAGAAAATCCGGTACGGAGTTGTGAAAATTGCACGACGTAGGAGCTCATCGTCCGAGATTCTTGCTGCTAGAACATACATTTTTCTGCTTTTAACAATCAATAGTGAGCAGTCTATCAAATCCTTATCGACGTATTAGATTAGTTATATAAGTGGCCGGAATAATCTGCATTAGCCAAATAGCGAAGGTCTTCAAATTCAGTTCAGTTTCAGTGCCGGCAACCCGGGCGTTTATTAAGGTTGGTTCTGTACAGATGTTTTTTTTTTCATTACCCTCCTCACTAGACATAGTCTGTTCTGAGGCTGGTAATTAACAATTTATATATAAACTAAATGTTTAGTAAAAAATATTTAAAAATAATAAGAAAAAATAGAAGTAAAAAAATGAGTAATATAAAAATAGAAAAATAAGTGTAGTACTATATGTGTTGAAGAATTATGTATAAAAACATGAAATGAGTATTTCGTATTATAATAAATTGTAAAATTTTGTTAGAATTTGTGTGCAGTATGGTTTGTAAAATGCATTAGATGTTTAGAATATTTCTAATATCTGTTCTTTGTTTTATCATCAACCAGTTTACAAATCTTTTGAACACCCAATTCAAATTATTTGGTAAGACGTAAGATTTAGTTTGGGTTAGGAACATGTTGAATATGTGAGGAGCCAGGTAAGATTCATGTCTTTTAGCGAAATTTGATTTGATATACGGTACTTGTAATTGTTTGTGTAATTGCTCTCGTGTTTTGCGAGTGAGTTATGTGATGTGGTAATTTTTTTATGCAGTTTTTGTAGATGATCTTCTTTATGAATAGTTTATCAATGTCTAATAAGTTATTTTCAATCATTAGCTGTTCTGTCGGATGTTGATAAGGCTTTCTGAACATAATTCGAATTATTGATTTATGGTTAATTTTAAGGGATTTGAGATGAGTGTCTGCTGCTACTCCCCATACTGAAATACCATACATTAGAATACTTGTGACAAAGTGCAAAGTATATATTTTTTAGCTGATTTAATGACATAATATTTCGTATTGTTTTGAAGATGTATGATAGTTTCCGGATTTTTTTGTTATTAGGTTAATTTGGAGATCCCTTTTTAGATTATGGTCAACAGTTAAGCCGAGATATTTGATATTATCCGCATAATCTATTTTGTCACAAGTACAGCGTGTGTTATTTGTGGAAGTATTGGTGCAGGGGTGAAGATGTAATTGTGGGCGACTATCTGGCTGACCAGCTTTTGTTTTACTAAAAGTCAAGTATTTTGTTTTAGAAATGTTGAGTGTAAGAAGATTATTCATTAGCCATTTATTTATTTCAGTCATCCCTGCTTCTGTGTGTCTGTAGACCTTTTCCCATGATTGTGCTTTGAATAAAATTACAGTGTCATCTGCGTAACTGATTACTTTGTACTCTATTTTTCCAAGGGTTATCTCAGTTAGACTATTTATGTAGATGAGAAAAAGTATGGGACCCAAGACGCTGCCTTGCGGTACTCCATACCTGTTACCTACCTTGTCACTTTCGTGTTTATTGATTTTTACTATTTGTTGTCTATTTTCAATGTAGTTGATGAACCATTTTAGTGGTGGACCGGTTATGCCGATATTTTTGAGTTTTTGTTGTAGTAATTTATGTGAGATGGTGTCGAACACAAATGCGCTGATGCAGTTTTCAGGCGCGTTAAGGCAAAACCTCCTAGATCACAACATTCAAATCAGCCTAACTTCTAAGATAACCTCAAAAAAAAATATATTTTAAAATTAACTCAAAGATTTTAAGATGTTTTAATAAATAAGAATAAATTGCAAATAAAAGTACAGATTATTTTGTAAAATCCCATACAAGTTAGGAGGCTGCTTTGAATGAGTTTCCCGGCCTAACTAGAGCAAGTTGGAAATTATTAAACGTATCCCGCGATAAGAAATAAAAGACGGGCATTTATTATTTTCATTCACGGGCTTAGTATCTGAAAAGAGAGAATTGACTGCGCAAGCATGAGTAACGCGATTATTATTATTTGTTACACAACATGGATAAATTACAGTTTTATTATAATTAGCAGGGAGGGGGCGTTACTTTGCATTGACGTTGTGTTATACATAATCTAGATAAATAAAAATACTAATGTTCATTTATTCAAAATCTTGAATCTTCTAAAATTCTTCACAGATTGCTTTTGAAATTTTGACACAACGTTGCATTCGAATCCGTGTAAGTTTTTATATAACTATATTATACAGATGTCACCTGTTATAGGTGTAAAAAAAAATTAAAAAATGTTTTTTGAAACCATGTCACCTGTCGGAGGTAAAAGCAACACGCGCTATATATTATTAGCATCTATTTAAAAATGATATAGGTGTCACCTGATGACTTTCTGTATCTCGAGTACCGGTAGAACCGTTTAAGTCTCACAATCAATAAGATACTCCACGAGAATCTAAGATAATGTTAATCTGATAAGGAACTTTTCGTAGCAACCAAAACGATAAAAATTGTTTTTCTGATGATTACAATCGGGCACGCGATACGCTTACCCCCTCCCAATTCCTTCAAACATCTTCTGAAAAGTGCGTAGAACAATCGTTCCGAGTCTAAAACAATTTTTATACTTACCTTACCTGGTACGATTCTCTGATATAAAAATTGTACTCAACTTGAGTACGTTTCTCCTGCCTGGAACCCACATTATAATATACATGTACAAGCTGTTGAAATAATACAAAAGTTTTATAAATTAAAAAAGGGTATTCCAGCGATTATGTTGAACTACAACACTCTGTAAAATTATATGAATATGTTCAAATTGTCAGACAGAAGAATTTTCACTGAATTGGTATTTTTATATAAAATTATAAATGATTTAGTTGATAGTCCGGTATTGCGAGCGATAAGCTTCCGGATTCCACAACGCAATACTAGAAGTCTGCAGAAATTCTGTGAACAATTACCAATTCCTCTTTACCTAGAATACTAATGGAGGGAAACGATTATACCGAATCAGTGGACATCTTCAATGTACCTTTAAACAAATATAACATGTTGTTAATGAAGCAATTCAGTTATGTACAGTAAATAATGTATATTTCTTAATATTCATATGTAAAAGCCCCTAAAAAGGGCGTTAATAAATAAATAAAATCTGGCATAGCGCGTACAACATATTGTATGTCGAGGACCTAATTCTAAACGTAAATTTTAAAATATTAATCTAAAATGTTTATGTGGCACATGAAAGCTACGTACCGAAAGCAGCGCTGGTGAAGTTTCCATTTATGAAAGCTGTTCTTTTTTATTATTTTCATCTGGGAAATTTTCGCGTAAACGAAAAGCAGACGCAGCCAGCGAGGGTATTGACCAGGTATGGAGAGATGGTGAAATAATTGACAAGGATACGTTACATTGAATATTAAGTTTGCCGTTTCGTGGACCCATAGTATCAAAAGCGGATCTTATTTACAACTGCTGTAAAACCGAGGTGACGGGTTATCAATGTCTAGGCCGTATCATGGTAACTGGTAATATCCCATACCGCATGAATCATTAAAATATGTATATTTCAGATGCATTCTCAAAATAACCTGGACAGATGGTCAACTGGCGGCCGGCATAGTCCAGTGGTAACGCATTGGACTGCCATTCCGAAGGTCGCGGGTTCGAACCCGGCGTGCGCAAATAAATTTTATTTGATTGATTTGTGTTATTTCACAATTAATTAATTAAAATAATATATAGTATATTTGCGGCACGTTCCAGAGTGGAAGATACTACCAGTATCGCCCTGGTGTAAGACTACCATTCAGAATTGAAACGTTGCTCCAAATGGCTTTAGCCGTGTTTAGTGACTAGATCTGAATAGCCAGGTACTTCCCCACCTTCCTCTTTCCCTTCCCCACTTACCTTCAGCCTCACAACATCCCCCAATTGGGGATGCCATAGTCTCACTGGCTCCAGACGGGAGCAGTTGGGACTATTGTGAGGTATTGTTCTATAAATGTATCGTGAATAGCGACAAATAAAAGACCCAAGGGTTATCAACTGATAACCCAGGTGGAAGATACCCCTACTTCATGGCTTTTAAACGATTGTCAGTGGCATGAGTGGCTGCACCCTGAAGATTGCCAAGATGCGGTAAGAGAGAGACTACACGAGAAGAAGATGGAGAAAGGTGGGAGGCACATTTATGATACTGGAAGGTCCTATCTTTGGGATAGATTTTACAGAATATTTGGGATGGACCAGCTCAACGCCCAGTAAGAGCAGTACGGTTTTTATTCCGTTATAGTTGGGTTGGGGTTGGAGAGGGAGGGGGTGTGTGTTACTATGGACGGAGGCAGCAGACGTCGGAACTAAATATCCACATGTCTGGCGGGGATATTGGACAAGGGCGTGTTTCCAATTACGGGTAGGGCATTGCCATTGTTCCCTTCAAATATTTGCACAGACCCGCTGATAATACTGAACCTCAAATTGCGAGTTATTTTTATGCTATCTTCTGTCTAAGCACACACTGTAGAAAGTTTGATGGTAACTTCTAGTAAAATAGTGCGAGATTGGGTATTAGTTGATTTGAAGAGTTTCGGTAAATGTAAGTTCTCGCGATTCTTCACTTCGGAACTTTAGTATCTATATTTGAACACGCGTTGCCGTGGCCATTAATCGTGTATATGAGATTAGCCATGCTTACAATAAAGTCGCGTAAAAGGATATAAGACAGATGAATGCTAACGCAGAGACGAAATATATATATATTTCATTATCACTGTCACTATCTTTAAAGTATGAAATCAATGAACGGGCGAAATTTGTGCACATCTACAAAATAAAGCACTTAGGAAATCAATCCTCGTCGTGAATTATTCAAGAGCGATTCTGCATGACCGTAGCGCTATATCCACAAGGGTTGAAGTGTTTGGTAATAAACGTGAATATATTCCAAGAAAATCCCTACTGTTTACTTCTCACACTTGCCCATAACCGGGGAGATATCCCCGCAATGCGCAAGATGTTTTCTTGACTTCGCAATGATGTATACCGTTTCATTATTTTATATGAAAACACGGAAATACATTGTATTAATTAATAAGAGATAAACAATTTATTTTAAATAGCGGAACAACTAACGATAGTTCAGACACGTTATTGTGAGGTTTAATGCTACTTGCATTCTGTATCAGAAGTATTATACTGTAGTAATAACATTACCACAGGTGAGATGTTTCGAGGAAATAATGATACACATTCCACTAACTAACATTAAAAACAATTATTTTTTCGATTTGGATTTAACTATGTTAAAAATAGGGTTAACTCGATCAAATACCTGAATAACTACAGGCTGTAACCACGACCTTATTTATATAACGAATGAAAACGACAGAACCTTACTAAAAATATTAATTTTTCTTCGCAAATTGTTTTACTTTATGTAAATACTGCGTGTGAAGCGTAATTTTAAAGTTATTTAATTATAATTCTGTTACGTTGCACGATCTTCATATTTACTCTACGGCAACACTCACTATTATTATTACTAGATCTATAACTATTGCCAATGTTAATGACTCGCTAAAGGTACAAACAATAGGTCACCGACCCTATTTTTAATCTGGCTTGGTTGCCAAAAATGCTAAAAATTCATAACAATTCCTCTTGCCGATATTTCGCCCGAGTCGGAAGTTGGCATAGTATCAAAAATTCGCCGTACAATGCTTATCACTTTCATTAGGACGACTTGCATAGTACCTGCGAACATGGGCGGTAAATATTCAAGAATGTCGCTGTAGTGGGAGTTCATACATCACTGTGTCGAGCACTTGTCACAATATTGTCAATAGAAAATTATAAAGGTGTTCCAATGAATGCCCGACGTTAACTAGAGCAAGTACGTGACATTGAACCACATTCAGAGGGGAATAAAAAGAGTTGAAGGGAAGCTAGTCCTCTCAATCCTGGAAATAAACGGACTGCTTGTAGCAGGCGACCTCGACAGCTACAAGCAGTGGATGGATACACATCTGCAGTGATTTCATTCATAGACGGAGAAAACATGAGAAAGGCTTTCTTTACAAAGATACCGTTAAAAATATGACACGTGTTAACGCAGGTGGCCTTGTCCGAATAAATATAATGGACGAGATGCGAAAATATTATTATTTGTAAGAACACGTGTTCCGATTTCCTCATAATATCTTCATGCTTTACTGATAGTTTGTTATGAAACTTTTCAATCATTCTTTATATGCCTCCAGTCCCGTTTTTAACAGGAAAACTAATAATTTGCCCAGATTTTTAATAAATTAACAAAATTTCAGTAAGATTTCTCAGTGCAGAAAAAACGAGTACCGTGTATTTTGCAGTAACTACTTGAATCTGCCGATATCGAAGGGCTTTTGACTGTTATATAACAAGTCGTTTTTACTGAGTTATAATCAAATCTTTTTTACCGTAGCCAGTGGAACTATGATATATGTTCCTATTTTGGGAAGTATAATGAGGAATTCGTGATCTAATAGCATTTGACCTTTAATGACAGTAGAAATAGTATTTGAATAATGCTATATCTCAGAAATAGTTATTGTAGATTCTTGTCACAGTAGTCTAATCGAAAAGTTTTACTTCTGGCCAAGTATTTTCCATGGTCAGGTAATTAACTATTCACGATAATTAACGGGACCGCGACAGACAGACAAACAGAGGCGCGCCGGTGAATTTACAACTATGTGAAAGTTGGATATCCTTATTAGCTAATGCGTTACAAAGGCTCCCCTTTAAAGAAAGAAAATAACTAACCGATGAAAACTGAGAATTTATCATGGTAGCCATAATTATCTTCAGCCTGAAAATATGAAAACTGCAAAAACAGGGTGCGCCAACTTCGGGAGGTAAGAACTTTTTTCGAAATTCTAATTTTTATTTTTCCTTAGAAGAATATTTATTTTCTCATACAAACAATTCAACTGTTTTTCTTATAAACTACCTTAAAACATTGGATTTTTTAAATTGATTTATCTTTTTTACTTCTAAAATCATGTAGAATCACCCCCGCACTTTATCCCCGGACAGGTTGTCCGAAACCTCAACTGTTTCTATAAATCTAAATGGCAAAAACTCCTAACCGTATCTCTTCCACTCACCGCTTTATTCAACCTCTTAACATCTGGATAGCCATTTGACTAATCCTTTTTCACTCCGGGCAGTTGGGACTCTTTCTCAGGAAAAAAAAACCGAATGACATTATTCGTTGGTAAAATATCATTTTAAAAAGACTTTCAGATTGAAGCTTACAATTATTATATGAAAATAAGAAAGAGCTCAAAAGATTTACGGTTCGCGATTGTCAAAAGTTAATTATGAAGTTATTATTTATACAACATGACATTACTATTTTTACCGAGGATCACGTTTTAATGATGGTTTATTTTAAAGTAAAGACTATCAAACAACGGGGAGAGTATTCATTTTAATTATATAAAAAAAATACATAGATTAAAAGGCCTGTGCTGTCATTAATAAAATTTTTATTATTTTATTTATTAGATGGCTTCTTTTAGTGGTGTCAATAATCTTCAAATCATTCATATTCATACGATTGTTTTTTTAAAGTAATATGTACATTTGTTCAGCTTCGCCTCGCATTACCCGAGAACTCTCGAATTATAATCGGTGGTTAAACAGGTAGATTGACGTGTTTTGTGTTTATATTTCGCAAATGATAACGTGTCAGCGTTGAGCAACTCAAGTAAGTAAGCAAGCAAGCAACCCGAGGAAGCAAGTTCAATGAGCAAAGGCGGTGTCACCGAAAACATGAAAAGGCTATAGAAAATGTCAGGGAGTATACCAAATCGCTTGACTTGCAGTTTGGGTGGGATTTGTTGGGGAAAAGGGTAATCGTTTCAAAATAAATAGTACGCTGAAAATTCCCATTTTCCCCGTGTGTGACAACCCTGATTAGGCTTTATGTGCTCGAACGTGAATGCACCTTCAATTTGCTTTGTCACAGAGAACCTAGTCATCGAAAGTTCTGTGGCTTGGAAGTAATAGAATGGCAGAATCGGATGACCCGTTTGAAGGCTGCTGGGTTGACTCAAAGTTACCCTAGCGATGAAAACTACAAGCTTGTCTGATGTTATTAACTGGACTAGTGAGGGAATGGCAAACACGAAATAGCAGTGTTCGAAACTTTATTTCGAATTTCCAAAAAACACGACGAAAATTTGTCAACATAAAAAGACGATCGAATTTTTTGTTCTGTAAAATAGAACAATGCTGTTGTCTCGGATCGCTGTTTCCAAACATTCTTCGATTATCGACTACAAATTATTGCGCTTATTTATTTGAACGAATTTGGATCAACTAACAGAAAATAGACAACGTAACCACCACAAAATGATGAATAACCATGAACAAGGCAACAATATTCGTCGGACTTCTTAATCTGCTTTTGAATATATCGTAATTTTATGCAATATCCCCTTGGGCGGGGTTACCAAAAAATAAACTCTAGTATTCGGAGATTATGAATCATGGTCCAACCCCTTTCAGCGCTGCCACCCTCCCAACATACAAAAGGACGAAATGACGTCATCCACCCCCATAGTTAAGCGACGGGTTCGAATACAAAAATTCCCAACGTAATGGAAGTGGGGAGGGGGGGGGGGGTGTTAGAATGTAATTACGTATTATTATTAAGGTTATTTTCCATTTGTTAGTTCTTTTGGGAAGTTTTGTTTGGTAGGCAAAATTAAACTCGAGAGATAAGACAGGTATGATTCTAAACGCAGGTACAAGGATCTATGAAAAAGAGGGGAGTCAACATGAAAACTCTCTATAGGCCAGATTAGAAAAGAATCTCACTGTTTCTGATGTAACTTAATATTCCCTTTGTTTTTAGCGAATCGTACGTTATTCTAGAACACTTAGGACGGGTTGTTTCGGAAAATTTGAACAAATCATCAAATTTCAACGTTCATTTTCGGATTCTGTGAAAGTCCTATTCAAGTTCTGTTACTATATCATTGTAGGCTAGTTGCTTGAGAAAACTGAAATAAAAACACAACTCGAAAAAATCTTTCACAGAACTTGAAAATGAACGTTGAAATTTGATGAATTGTTCAAATTCTCCGAAACAACCCGTCCTTAGGCACAACCTCGTAAAAGCATACATATATCTATTTCACAAGAGTGGGAATTCTTTTTCAGAAATTTGAACAGAAATAACAGAAATAACAAAAATACGAAAATAAATATATAACGAAGCGAGTGCTGCTCTTAATTTGCCTAAACACTGTCCATCATCTATTATTGACGTTTATGTTCCAAATGCGGATTTACATATAGAATTTACGTTAGCAGCATCCACGGCATTCTCAACTCCGCGTAAAGTACGGTTACGTCCGTTTCACCCGAGCAATTTCAGATAACTTTGGGTCTAATACTGACGGCCTTGGTCTGCTCAAAATCACGTACGAAATACCATGGAAACTTTATTTCGGCCAATTTAACTAGTGGTATATGTAACGAGTCCACCCAATAATAATTACAGAGGACTGACCGAAATAATTACTACTTATTCGAATTAACAATCAATCCAATCTGGCAAACGAAACTCTTCATCGCGGTTAACAATTTAATCTCCCGATATTATGTATCTCTAAATGGTATAACACAAAGTCGCTATCCGCGTCTGTCTGTTTGTGCGCTTAGTTCTTTTAAACTATGTAACGAATTTTGATAGGGTAATCACTACCATTAATTTCTTCCGGTAGGTTTATATATACACGGTGTCCGGAAACTCGTAGTACAAGCGGGAAACTGGAGAATCTACACCACATGGGGAACCCAAAAAAACATAAAGTTTTTTGATTTTAGCATTTTCAAAAAAAAAAAAAACCAAAAAAATATATTTTTCGGCTATTTTAGGGTTAAAGTTTTTTCTGGTGTTTAGGGTTGAATAACAGATGTTTTAACCCTGCAGAGCAGAAATATTTTATGATTACACCGGGTTAAATGAAGGGTGATTTCAAAATAATGCTTCAAATCCGAGTTTCTTCATTTGTTTTACTTTCAAACAGTTTTAATTAGTTGGGTACTTTGATTTTCAGTAATAATTTATAAGAATTTGATTAAAAAAAAAAAAAAAAAAAATACAACTTCAAACTCGATTTACTCGATAACGAAAGCTCAAATAAAAAAAATATATATGTACTACAAAATCGACTCCAAATGTGATGTAGATTCACCAGTTTCCCGCTTGTACTACGAGTTTCCGGACACCTTGTATATATCATACGTGCATATTACATTTATAGAGAAAAGACGATGTTTTGTAATCAAGTCACAAAACAATATTTTTGGGCGCTTATTAAATTAGCTAAAACTTATGATATACATCACAATAATGTTCTACTGAATTGTATATCTTGAACAGGCCTACAGAAAAGTCCTTGATGGTATATGTCTATCTCCTAAGGATAACCCCCAGTAACGCCGGGTACGTGTAAGCTAGTTTTATAATAATCTATACCACAAGCTTGGTATCAAACAAAACCACAAGTGTGGTATGGAGTCAGATTGTTAAATAAATTACATCATTCAATTAGGCGTATTTTGCATCGCAAGCATAAATTCTATCGGGGGGCAGTCAGTTTTTCGATATAATTTTGCGATTTCGACTCAAAATTGGGTTATCTTCAGAATTCACATTCAATTTGATAAACCGACATTGAACCTTAGAAGCAAGCAACAGAATTAATAAATGAAAAGTGTCTTAAATCATAATTACAAGGTAAGTTAGGAGGACTAAAAAATTGGACTCTTTCTTTGTACTGAGCTCGCTTCCTTACCGCAAACCATTATAGAAGCAACACAAAACAGGTTTCAAATTTCCTTGATAATAGCAGTTATCCTTTCAGCCAATAATTACCCCAAATAAGGGCCTAAGATCAACTTTCAATGTAATATGAGTAATTACAACAACAACAAAAAACAGAACAATCTAAAGAAAGTATAATTTTCAACCATTTTAGCGAACTTTAAAGTATCAAAGAGTACATTAACAAAATAATTATTTATACAATTTTCACCCTGAATACATCAAAACGAGAAAGAAAGACTGGGTAATTCATTCGGCAATAATTATGATTTGGTTTCATAAATATTAAGACGTTACCATAAAACGCAGGAAACAGCGTATTTGTATAAATCGTAGTCTTGAACTTAACCTATCGCTAAAAATATAATCACGTATACCCCAACGGAAGGCTAGCGGTTAGTGCTAACAATGACCAATTACACAAATAATTGACTGATTGCTTTATTTAACTATCGACAGCAAAGATAACCGAGGCCATTAGTGAGGCACTGCACTGTTTGCCTCAATTATTTACATTTACCGAGGGCATTTAACTATGAACATTGAAGTGATAGTCAAAGGATTTTGTTAAAATTAAATATTCTGAAAACAAAACTGCCGATCTAGGGAAAAAGTTTGAAATTTCAGAGTTATTTCTTGTATGCGGTAAAACAAAGTATGAAAAGAACGCAAGGCCAGTATAAGCGTAAAGAAATTTAACCTTATTTGGTTTGGACACGTACAGCGATTGGACGAAGAAAGGAGTGTGGTCAAGAGAATTTATGACGCATAAGTTGATGGAAGACATGGCACGATAATGTGAATCATATTAACACGGCATAATACTCCAAAAATAAATCATAATTGATTCTGGTGATGAAGGCGAAATTATAAAAAAAGTACGTATGAATGTGGATGAAGTGGGGCTTTTTTACCGAGAGTTATTCGCCTCATAAAATAGAATGGCAATAATAATCAATCTATAAGACTTTATATAATGTGATTAAACTGCTCGTGACGGGTGGTGTACAATTTCCGAAAGAAAAAAAAGCAATATTCATTATTAAAAAAAAAAGCAATTTAAATTAACAAAATGTAAAAAATACTAAAAATAAAATAAATAAATAAAATAAATAAAAATAATAAATAAAAATAATAAATAAAAATAATAAATAAAAATAAATAAATAAAAATGAACAACTAACAATTTGTAGGCTTTTAAGATAGTTAAAATACATTTAAATTAAAATAAAAACTATAGCAGACTTAAGATCATGCGACGACCAGTGTTTTTTGATATAGTGTCCTCTGCGTGCAGTTCTATCTTTTATAAGCATAAACTTTTTAATATAAGTGTGTTTGTCGGAAGTGACTTGCAAGGTAAGTATGTTTTGGTATCTTTTCTAAATAACAAATGTAGATCCTAGGAAATAAATTGTACAGCGCCCTTGAGGTGATTTTTCACAAAAACGGCGCTCTACAAATTATCCAATTATTATTATTATCAACGTTCTAAGAGTTGGTGAAAATAGTAACAGTATGTAAACAACTGAACGAAATTTTAATTGCAATTGATGCTAAATTTCAAACTGACTTGCCAACTTGGCTTCAAAATTCTTCATGTAAATGGAAAAAATAATCAATATTAGCACTAAGACTTTCAGAGCGTTGAATTTGGGTGGGGGACATTGGAGCACCAAGTGCAATACGCTTTCGGGACACGTATGGATGCGAATGAGGCAACCAGTGTGTGCAAAAACGTAGTTTTATGGAGTTCCATCTTGAGTCGAAGTAGGGCTAGTGATAGTGACTCCTTTTACAAGGATTTGGGTTTTGGTACAATAAATGTAAGGCAATAAAAACCCTCCTTCCTTGGACCTTTTATATTTGGGAGAGCAGCTGCTTATACAACCTTTTTGCACCTTTCTAGAACACCATTCAGAACGAAAAAATGTTGAAAAAGAGTAAAGTTTCGGCGAATTTCTAATATGAGAGAAACATTATTTACACGGCAATTCGCACCTCTGCGAAACGCTATTGACCATGGACAACATAACCCAAGAGACAAGCCACTTTACAAAAAAACTGTGTTTGAATATAAACCAGTAATGGCGTTAGGCCTGGTCTCGTGGGATGGACAAGCTACAAAGAACCTGAGAAAAAACCAACTAGAACCATCGATTGATTCATCGAGATACAACATAGTAATATTTGAGTCAGAATATTATTTGCAATAGCATTTTTTTCTGTTGGTCATGGCCATTGTAAAATATGATCAGAATTAACAAAGATGTAAGATAAACCAATCATAGAGACAGAAGTCTTAGAAATGTGGATATTATATAAGAACAACTTTTTATTTTACAAGAGTGTACAATATCATTTACGCTAGGAATTCGCCGGTGCTGTGAAGTAGATTTTATAAGGACGAGTTGGTTAATTTTAACGAGGAAGACTTAAATTGATATAAGTATGTATATAGTTTTTAATATGAATACCGCACAAGAGTCCCAACTGCTCCCAAACAGTCTATGGCAGGGGTCTCCAAACTTTTCAGCCGGAGGGCCACATTGACTACTCCAGTGAGTTCAGAGGGCCAAAACCGTTTTAATTTCTAGACACCCATATTTTCTGTCCTAGGGAGGGGGGGGGGGTAGACAACAGAATTTTCAGGGATGAAAATATAGCTTTAGATAACGTAGCTTTGAAGATAATTTTTGATACTCGTTTCTCAGACCTTGATATCATTGCGAATCAAATAAAGATTTTTCAAAAAAATCCTCTCGATATATTCGCGCGATACTTGTGGACGCAATGTATTGGTGCCAAGTACCTCGCCAACGAGCATATTTATTTATTCGCACGAAAAAATTCGCGGAGTTTTCGCCCCTTCTTAGCAAGGTCTTAGCCATTAGCTGTCGCGGGTCCTTGATGACACTGGTCATAAGATGTCGCGGGCCGGATGGAAAACACTGGCGGGCCGGATACGGCCCGCGGGCCGTAGTTTGGAGACCCCTGGTCTATGGCATCCCCAATTGGGGTATGTTGGAAGGTGGGGGAGTACCTGCCTATTCAGATCTGGTCACCAAATACAGCTAAAGCAATTGCAAGCAATGTTACAATTTTGAAAAGTGGTCTTACACTAGGGCAATACTGAATACAAAATAAAATAAAAAAACTAATGTTATAAAATAATATGAAGATTTTTTGTATAATTACGATCCCGTACCTATGTACTAATATGGACTAACCTGATGATAGACAATATCCGATAGGACATGGCGCCAGAAGAATGATATATAAAATATATTATACAGGTGTTTTCGAAACACTAGTCAATTGCGGTAACATTATTTAATTTTTAAAAGCAATCTGTTCTTTATTTCACCCACTGAATAGCTGTCTCAAATAATGCTAGAATCGATGCCTGTTTTACAACCCTCCCACGTTTCTACCCTTCTAAGCAGGTTAGGTTAGGTGGTTTGGGATATTGCGATATTCCTATCGCACCTTTCGGCGAATTCAATATGCCAGCCTCTAAATTAAAATAGGGGAAGGTACCATTTTCATTTGTCAAAGCGTTTACAAATAAAGAAATTATGCCAGCCGAATAGAAAACAGCGTTCCTACAGATTTCTATGGTGAATACAACTTCCTGAAAATAAAATCTTCACGTGGGTAGGAACGTATATTATGCTGAAAAGTATAACAATTAGTATTGAAAACAGTATTTTAACACTCTCGAGTATATTTTTGATTGATTTTGCAAGCTTTTAGCTTTGATACTATCTTCTAATCGATGTAGTTACAATGGACCGTTCCAAAAATATATTCAGAAGATAAATCCATTGTGTCTTCCACATATAAACGGGTAAAAATGGAAACATTTGATAACCTAAAGCAAATAATTGGGGAAATTGTCGATCAAATCATCTGAAATTCAACAAAGTATTATGTAATTAGGTTCTTGCATGCACCCTCCCTCGAGACGATTTTTGTACAACACACCCCCAAGATTCAAAAAAAGTAAAAAAAATAGATAAATTAGGAAGTTATAATAGTTCTTAAAACTATAAATTGTTATAATAAAAAACAATAATCGAAGATGCAAAGTTGCGAAACCTTTCAAACCCCCTATGAACGAATCACGTCTGACGAAATGTGAAGTGACAGACTTCGCCTAGCATTTATTCCGGAAAAAATGACCAAAAAATGCGTAAAATATGTTGCAAACTTCATATGTAAGATTGCATATATCTAATAGATGTTTAAAACATAAGCATTTCGTGTTTTTAAAGGTGGGGTCACCCCATTATACTATCATGTTCAAGTGCACGCCTAACATCACTACGATACGATTGACAGATGACAAGATGAATGCCGCAAAAACACATAATGCTATAATTTGGGAAACAAAATGTTTATTGAATATTAGTTTCAGGCATTGTATACTAGTTAATGGGTTCAAAATTCAAGATTTAGCAATAAAAAATGGTAACTAGAGGAATCTCAAATATCGTCGCAAACCGGGCGATGACGCATCGATCGACGACCCAACCTAAGAGTAAACGATGAATTACACGAATTAAAACTAGCCGCTAAAGCATTTATAACATTTTAGGAACTTTAATTGACAAGGATAACTTAGCTGGGAACAAAATTTTACAGAAGCTATTTGGTTAAAGCATTGTCATCGGTTTCGAGCAGCGTCAAATCGCCCTTCAACTGTCGGCAAATTTGAGCTATACATATCTCAGTAAATAATAATGCAAGACGACAAATATGTACTCACCATCGTACCGCTCGGCTTGTTCAGCCAGCTTTGCTTTATAAACATTATCCTCCCTTTCCGACATTTTAGATGTTTTACGATTTATCACCAACTGCACTAAATCGTCAGCTCACGATTTTACCAAGATGGCCGCGCCCGCCAACACAAGAATACTTCGATCTGTAACTGCGAAAACCTGACTGTGACGTAAATCCTGCTACTAACTTCCGGTTTTACAAATAAATGGTTGCCAGTAGAATAAATGTTGCCTGAACTCAAATACAAATTTAATTCTATTTCAATAGATAGGTACCTGTGCGTAATAAAAATATTGAAAACTTTTCTACCGTTTTGCCAATGTGATAAAATTAAATCATGTTCATGAGAAAATTACGCATAATATTTACAATTTATTTTTACCTGTCTGTGACTGGATGAACGACGTATAATAATAATAAATAATAATGTATAATGTATGTATGAAGAATGAGTTAATGATGAATGCAAGTAAGTTTAAAGTCATGGTGTTTGTAAGAGAGTGTACGAAAACAATGTGCAATATAGTTGTGAATGAGGAATACTTGGAGCAGGTGGATGAGTTTGTGTATCTAGGGAGTATGTTTACGAGAGATGGGAAGGCTGACAGAAATATTGAAAGAAGGGTAAATGCAAGTAACTCCATTTATGGAGGACTTAACGCAGTTGGCGCTAACAAAAAATTGTCCAAAGAATCGAAGCTAGCAGTCCACAATGGAGTGATAGTATCTACCCTGATGTACGGAAGTGAGGCATGGAACTGGCAGAGAAAGGATGAAAGTAGACTGAATGTTGCAGAAATGAGATCCCTGAGGCGTATGTGTGATAAAACCGTGTATGATCGTGTAAGAAATATGGAGATCCGCAAAGAATGCAAGGCTGATGTAAGCGTAATGAGTAAGATCTAGTCTACTTATCTAAGATCTACTGTATGTGAAAGTAAAAATACCTTTGTAAAATTGTAACTATTACTTGCCATTTATGTATTGTAAGTTTCTCCTGTCCTAAAATGAGTTTCGTTACTCATTGGGATTGCTCTGGCAAGAAACGAAAAATAAATATTCAATTAACTGAAGTTGCCGGGACTTTTTGGCAGATTTTTTCGAAATCAGTTGTATACAGTAATTTTATTTATAATTAGGATAATCTTTCTAGTGTCTATGTAAATTTCAAATCAGAATTTTATATGAGAAAATTAAAGATTACTCATATCATATCTTCTTTTCCTTTTCAGGTACGTCTTTTCCCTCCATTATCTTATCTCAATAAAACTACAGACAGTAATCAAGCTTACCAAAACTTACCTCAGTAATCAAGCTTTTTTGTTTATTTTTTTTTCTTCACCTTCAATGTTTTTGAACAGCAGATGATTTCCTTTATCAGAGCAGATAGCACCCAATGCTGACTCCATAATACTGACCAAAACATTGGTTAAAGATGGAAAATGCGCAGCTCGGTATAATACCAAAAAATCAATCAGCTATAAAAAGAAACATTATCTAGAAAGTAGTCATTATAATATGTGTCAAATTGGTGGGGCTCTAAATTTTGTCAGGTTCAGTAACTAAATGTTAGTAATCTTTAGTTTTAATAAAAATTAAATTAATGTTTTATCATTAACAATAGTTCCAAGGAACTACTTATTCGACTTATGCCACATATCTTACTGTCAATCTAACATCACACTTTACAGCTATAAAAAAAGAAAATATCACAAATGTCAAAAGTCGGTGGGCAGATTTTGATTATGTCGGCCGATGGTCGGCCGTACATTGTAAAATTATTGGCCTGTCATAATTTTGTTTATTGAATATTGTTGTTTTGCTTACTTGAATCATTCAATAATCTAACAAAAACAACACTTGAAACTATTCCGGATGAGCATACCGTATTGCGTGAGTAATTACATCTTACATTTCTGTATGGCGTATTAAATGTTCTCCTTCATTGACATTACAATGTAAAATGATTTTAAATGTTCATTATTTACAACAATGTAATGCAAGTACCTCCTTTCCGAATGTATGAATTTCACTGTTATAAAACGACTGTATAAGGCAGGGAAATCGTATATTTTGGCATTAATATGTTTCATTAATTGATATTATTTTTTCTTTGAAGCAATTCAACAAGATGTCGGAGATTGCACCCCGGTTCGGGGCTGACAACGACATTGGTCTCACCCTTGAGTTCGGCCCTTTTGAGACGGTACATAGGTGGAAGCGTATGCTGGAATGTGATGAGTTTGTTGGAGCAAGGTAATGTTATATTTATCAATCGTTAGTGTGTTTGTTGTAAACTAACACATCCCCGGTGTTATATCCTATGGAATAAATTCGGTTTATGGGAGTCACTCGAATAACCGAAATTGAACTCGATTTAGACTAATTTAGGGCTGGGGAATCCGAATCTGTAAGAATTAGGTGGGGGTCGGCACTATTAACTGAGTTATAGGGTTTTGAAATTTCGTACGCGGTACATAGAAACCATGTTTTTATTATCAACTATGACGAAAATCAAATTAAAGACTTTTTAATACTTTGACATTTCTGAAGTGCCAACCAAAGTGTTGCCATATAATAATAATATCAATGCTAGGAAAATTCAGAAAATTAAATATCATTTGCCAGATTTGTAGTTTATTATTTAAAATCTTGTAAATATTAAATTTATATATATTTATAATCTAACCTAACTGTGATTTTCTATAACAAAAAAATGACCCTTTAATAACGCCCACTCGCGGCCCCTTTAGAGTTACATCACAGTTTTCAAATAATTTGTGGGCTACGCTAGGTTTGTATAGACTGGTTTGTGATTTAATTCTAATACCTTTTTTCCATGTTATTTCCTGTTACAAACAATTGCCCCTTTAATAACGCCTGCTCGCGTCCCCTTTAGAGTTACATCCCAGTTTTCAAATAGTTTGTGGGCTACGCTAGGTTTGTATAGACTGGTTTGTGATTTAATTCTAATACCTTTTTTCCATGTTATTTCCTGTTACAAACAATTGCCCCTTTAATAACGCCTGCTCGCGTCCCCTTTAGAGTTACATCCCAGTTTTCAAATAGTTTGTGGGCTACGCTAGGTTTGTATAGACTGGTTTGTGATTTAATTCTAATACCTTTTTTCCATGTTATTTCCTGTTACAAAAAAATGCCCCTTTAATAACGCCTGCTCGCGTCCCTTTAGAGTTATATCCCAGTTTTCAAATAGTTTGTGGGCTACGCTCGGTTTGTATAGACTGGTTTGTGATTTAATTCTAATACCTTTTTCCCATGTTCTTCTGCCTACTCTAACCCAAACTAAAAACCTTACCTATTTTGTAAAAAAAATATTATTAGTATATGGCAACACTTGGTTTGCACTTCTGAAATGTCAAAGTATTAAAAAGTCTTTAATTTGATTTTCTTAAGTCATAGTTGATAATAAAAACATGGTTTCTATGTACCGCGTACGAAATTTCAAAACCCTATAACTCAGTTAATAGTGCCGACCCCCACCTAATTCTTACAGATTCGGATTCCCCAGCCCTAAATTAGTCTAAATCAAGTTCAATTTCGGTTATTCGAGTGACTCCCATAAACCGAATTTTACCCCAAATTTATACTAATCGTGGTTTTAATTTCTCATATTATGTTCATAAACTTTGCAAAAAAATCCCAGACCACGTTTTAACCTGAAAACCCCGTTTTCCAAGTTTTTCATTGAAAATTGTACAGGCAGTTATCGTAATGATTCATTTTTAAGCTAACATACACAAATCTTAGACTAGGGACTCGAGTGATTGGCATATTATGCCATGTTTGCAAAAACATTTTGATAAACCTAAAGTTTGGGATAAACAGTGAAATCTGGGTGGATTCATTGATTTTAATCCGCAGTAAGCAGTTTCATATGTTTCCATATTAAATTTTGAAGAATGGTATTAATTAAATAATATGGTAAATATATATCAATCGCTCGAGTGGCCAGCCTTAATTACTAGTTCTACAGTAGAATAAACATTAATATTTGTATGATTGCCAAATCTACACGAGACTTGAAGTAAAGCATAAAATAAGAATTATAGATTTTAATTTTTGCTGGTATGTGGTATCCATTTTGATTTTATTTCTGAATTTACGAAACCGCTGGTGTTTCCATAATATTTTATTTAATGCAAGTGACTGAAATGACAGTGTTCTCCATTCAATAATCAACCCAACACCGCTAAGAAATTCTAAGTTCTTTCGCATCGGAAATAACTCAGTACGTGAGACCTAGTCTCGTCTATAATTTATAGAACTCTGTTTTAATTTCAAGTTTTTTCTTTTGTATACTCAAAAATTTTACTAAAAAACTACTATTTTATTTATAGACAAGTTCTGATTTGCTTGCAGCTGTTTCGCCTTCTGAAGGCATTATCAAACTGTGATGGGGCAACTTACATACAATAAATTTAAATTATTTCTATTTAGGTACTTATAATGAAAAACAAATTGATTTTATTTTTATTACCGACTTTACTGATTTCCGAGCAAAATATCAGAAATGATTAATTATTATAGTAATAATAATTTTTATTCCAGGAGGATGTGGGGAGGTTAGTGGAATCCCACACGTCCCATAAAGATAAATACACATTTATTTTACAATAGATATGTGAAAATGCATAAATAAATGAAGAAAAAAAATGTTTATTAATTATCAATGGTTATTAATAATTACCCTTTAAAGTTTCTCAAAATCATTGTATTGTTTAAATTGACTAAAGGTCGTCAAAGTAAGATGTTTCAAAATGAATAATTTGCATGACTCGGGGGTTTCTTTTTCCGGCATTATTATTTTACTAACTTGTATTTTTATGTTCTATAATAATCAAACTCGGCTTAAACATATGTAGGAGTGATATACTAGCGAGAGCACATTTGTATATTTTTGTTCTCATCTATTATAATATAATTCCAGGCGAAGCAAGCACACCGTTGTTGCGTATAAAGACTCCGTCTATGTGTTTGGAGGGGACAACAGCAAATCCATGCTGAATGACTTGCTCCGATTTGATGTGAAGGAAAAATCTTGGGGACGTGCTTTTTCTGTTGGTACTCCACCTGCTCCAAGATATCACCATTCCGCTGTTGTAAGTTATATTTTTTTATTATTATTTTATCACCCCATTACGTGCTAACAGACAGCATTAATCAAAAGTTTTCATAATTCGGTGGTTCCACAGAAGAAATTAATAAAAATCTGCTCATTCAAACGGGTAAATTAGCATGTAGAGCAGTGTTTCTCAAAGTGGGCAATAACGCCCCCTTGTCGGAGCTGGAGTCTTTCAGGGGGGCAGTAGAAGTCTCAAAGAAAATTAGAGGGCAGACAAATTCTATCTTTAAAAATGTGACGGAATCAAGCTGAATTAATTAATAATAGTTTAATACTTACGGCAAATTATTTTTAAGATGGTCCTATCCATATAATAATGAATATTTAAAAATTATATTTGCAATAATCTTTTTTAAGGTACGCAACAGATGGTAATGTAAAAAGGTAGTTAAAAAATATCGGGGACACTAAATTTTTTTTAATATTAAAGTTTGCAGTGGTCAAAATAAGATATTCTGAATATAAAATCAAAGTGCTTAAATTTATGGAACCCTTGGCGTGTTCCGCATTCAGCCGAAAATCCAATATCTGGTCAACTCTTTATTCATACTACTCTAACCTTCCTTTATTCCTTCCTTAATACGTATTTCTTTTATAAATCCCACCTGTGCATGTAATCATTTTCATATTTCAAATTTAACCTTTTATTTTTCAGGTCTATGGGTCGTCCATGTTTGTGTTTGGCGGCTATACTGGAGACATTTTGGCCAACTCCAATCTGACCAACAAGAATGACTTGTTTGAGTACAGATTCCAACACGGCCACTGGGTGGAGTGGAAGTTCACTGGAAAGTAAGAGCTACACCATCATCATCATTCCCATTAAGATATCAAATAATACAATCTATCTACAGGGTGTCCGGAAACTCGTAGTACAAGCGGGAAACTGGTGAATCTACATCACATTTGGAGTCGATTTTGTAGTATATTTTTTTTTGATTTGAGCTTTCGTTATCGAGTAAATCGAGTTAGAAGTTGATTTTTTTTTAATCAAATTCTTATAAATTATTACTGAAGATCAAAGTACCCAACTAATTAAAACTATTTGAAAGTAAAACAAAATGAAGAAACTCGGATTTGAAGCATTATTTTGAAATCACCCTTCATTTAATCCGGTGTAATCATAAAATATTTCTGCTCTGCAGGGTTAAAACATCTGTTGTTCAACCCTAAACACCAGAAAAAACTTTAACCCTAAAATAGCCGAAAAATATTTTTTTTTGGTTTTTTTTTTTTTTTGTGAAAATGCTCAAATCAAAAAACTTTATGTTTATTTGGGTTCCCCATGTGGTGTAGATTCTCCAGTTTCCTTATACTACGAGTTTCCGGACACCGTGTATATCTTCCATATAAACAAAAATGTAAATATTTGTTTGTTCAAAATCTTACATCTCCTAAAGTTCTTCATCGATAGCTTTGAAATTTTGACACAACGTTGCATTCGATTATGTATGTGTTTTTATATACATATATCATATAGATGTCACCTGCAAAAAGTAAAAACATGCTTTTTTGCAAAACCATTTGTTGGACGTAAAAGCAACACGCGCCTTTGTTTCTCTATCTGCATAGAAAGACTGAGCCACAGCAATGCGTGGCGGCGTACAGCTAGGACACTAATATATTCCTCGATTAATGAGAGAGATACGATACATTCACATATAGTCGACCCTATAGTATAGTGCCATATAACAAATAATTTATTTTCATATAAACCCATACAATTTCCATAGGTTTGGTTCAAATGAATGTTTTTAAAATAATTTATTTTTATTTTTTTATTTTTTTTTATTTTAAAGAAAGACAAACATTCCTGGGTTACGCATAACCTGACAATATTTGAAAATCTCCTACTACCACCACAGTAAGCTGAAAATGTTGCTTGTGTTGTGATGGAGGACTTAGCCAGCCGAGGAATTGAACATACTACGCCTGGGTGGGACCCAAACGCGATGTCAACTCGGCCAACTAACTAGTGCAATTAACTTACTAACCATCACACTGTTCCTCCACGTGGTAGGCAGAGACCTGCTACTGTCTCAGTACACACTCCTTGCTTTATCAAAATTCATATATCATCTTATACATATTCTGTTGTTATTTTAGAAACAAACAGTACATACCGATGGCCTAGCGTACACATGTGTTAAGTGGAGTTTTTCCCTTTGTAAACAGATTTTTTGTTGGAATTTTTTTTACTTATCTACGATGGATAAAAATCTAATATATCCACATAAATTTTGTTGCTTTATGTCTTATACTTTTCTTTATTTCCTGGAGTATACTAACACACGTGTGTTATTTTCCATCTCTAATTTATTGTTTTTAATTTAGTCTCGTCTAATTTCAGAACGCCTGGTGCTAGGTCAGCTCACGGTGCAGCAGTGTACGATAACAAGTTGTGGATCTACGCCGGATACGATGGGAACGCTCGTCTCAATGACATGTGGACTGTCAGTCTTACCGTAAGTCTGGTAGTATTTCAATTGAGATTTTATGCATACATGTATAGTGGCACTACCGAGAGTTTGACTGCGATAAAATCAGGAATTACAGATGCTAATGTATGCTGCAATAATTATTACCATAATACTGGGTGTCTTTTTAATCAGGCGGGGAGACTTACTTCTTCTTACTTACTTCTCGAGACTTCTTTTTAATACATGTTTTCGGGCAACGTGAATAGATGACTCTTCGAAAATGATTGTCAGGTTTCAAGTTACATATTCAAACATATTGTCAATTGAAATGTGAAACTGTTTTATTTTAGATATGTATTTTGAGACGGAAAGAAATGCAAGTATCTTTTATAAATTCATTACAATTTATAATACGGCCCCTTAGAGTAAAAAAAACGTAACTCAATTTTTTATCGATTCTGAGTTACGGATGGTAAAATGAATTACTATTTTATATGTAAAAGATGGTTCAGAAGCACACAATACCATCCTTTAACTAAATGAGAAGAAATTATTAATATGTTTCGTTTTCAAAAGTATACAACACTGATTAATTGAGAACTATGTTTTCTTGCTCTCCTGTAAAGTAGAGAAAAATTAGATACGTTTTTTTGACCCTAAGGGGCCGAATAGTATTGTATCATTTATATTGCAAAGTATGTAATTGTCTATCGATGTATGTAACTACTTGCATATTTATGAAATATGATAATTATTTTGTTAGTAAAGTTGCTCTGATTAATAGAAGTACCAACAGATGGCTACTATAATACGGGCATGTCCCTAGTATGGTGGCTGTAGAAAACAAAAAACTGTAACATTTAAATTTTTATGAATAAAGAAACACCAAAAAAAAATATGACACCTATTGCTACATTTTTTATTTGTTTAAAAAGGCATGGCCTTTTTCGACACTAACACAAACATCCGCAGAGTATCGCACACACATGTACGTTTTTTTACGTCGAATGAAGACAATATGTTTTGAATACGACGTGTGGCCTTTGATATCTTATAGTGTTTGGTGCGATGCTGCGATTACTTTGCGTTTATTTTTTAATGTATGCATTCTAATCTTGCATTAATTTTATAAATTTTAATTTTTATATGAGTAAGGTTGGGTAGGCAGTGCTTTTCTGGCTATATGGACTGCACACCCCTGCGTCCAGTGGGCTGTTGGGAGGAACAACTCTGAGCATACCATGGATGGAGGACATCGAGACTCGAATAGTACAGGGGAAAGTAATGCGAATAGTAGATGAGATGTCATTATTACTACTGTTAAATCAATGTTTGTCATTTTTTCAGGGTGAGAACAAGAACTGGGAGGAGGTGGAGCAGCGGGGGCAGTGCCCCCCGACCTGCTGCAACTTCCCAGCAGCTGTGGCCCGGGGCCACATGTTCGTGTTCAGCGGACAGAGTGGGGCCAAGATCACCAACACGCTCTTCCAATTCAGCTTCAAGGAGAGGATGTGAGTTTTTGATTCTAACAAGAATTCTCTTGTCTTTACTGATTGAGTGACGTTGAAGGAATGATTTCTAAATGGGGTTATTGACAAGATCTCATGTAAATGAGCGAGAGGGAAGGCAAGTGTTGCTGTTTTATATAATAATATTTATTTATCAATGCTCCTTCTAGGGGCTTTTACATATGAATAGTAAAAAATATGCATATTTATAAACTGCCTCAGTAACAATCTTTTAATTGAAGATGTCCACTGACTCGGTATAATTATTTCCCTGCGTTAGTATTCTGGGTAATGAGGAATACATGCGGTAGTTAGTCTGAGAATTTCTGCACTGAAGTAAGTCCCGACCTGTGTAATTATTTATTATGTAATTATCCATATGTGCGAAAATTACAAATTATAAAATACCGTTGAGATTTATTTCCTTTCAGGTGGACCAGAATCTCCACGGAACATATTCTGCGTGGGGCGCCCCCAGCCCCCGCCCGGCGCTACGGGCACACCATGCTGCCGCATGGACGTCACCTGTACGTATTCGGGGGCTCGGCCGACAACACCCTGCCCAATGATCTGCATGCCTACGACTTGGACACGCAGACATGGTGAGCTCTTTTATGCAATTATTGTTATAAAGCGTGGTTATTAATGACTGAAATAATATACGATTCAAACCAAGGAAGTGAAGTGTTTGGGGATCAATGGTGAGAGGCACGAAATGAAAGGCGTGTCGTGAAGTTCACAGTGTTTATTGAGTCAGAGTAGCCGTAATGAGAGTTTACGCTGGACAGATGTATTCACCGGATGCTGGCTATGTTGGCAGGTCAAGCGCGGGTCAGTGAGTCGACGCCGGGCACTGGTGACCGGGACTCGATGATGGTCAGACACTGGCGATTTTTGGGAATCAGTACTCCAGTGCTGACGAGAAGGCGAAGGTGCGGCAGACCTTGTAGGCAGTTGAGTTGGAGCTGCGTAGACCAGTGAGGATGCTGCGTGTCCTCGTGGTGGTCATGATGCGTGGATGAAGTGCTGGTCAGAGACGCTGGAACCAGGGCGCTGTAATCCGTGTAGCGCTGGCCAGGGACGTGGCCAAGGCGCTAAGATGAAGTCCCGATGGAGTCCATGATTGTACGGGCGAAGCCGGGTGTCTTGTCCTGCGCGGGGGCGCACCGATCGTCACTCGTGAGATTTATCCACTGACGGCAGATTGATGACTGACTGCCTGACTCGCTGCGTCGGGCTTATTTATACTGTTCGGCCGGTGGCAACAGTAGGTAGATGAATGGAAACTAAATCGAAGCCACTCGCTCAGTCTGGGCCTTTCGCGAAGTTTCGGCGGCGCGGCAATTATGCACAGGCGGTAGACTCGAACCTTCTGGCGAGTTGTCCCTACAAGTGTATCCCTGTGCCCGAAGTAAGGTCAATTTTGTCTTACTTCGGGTGAAATCGATCAAACGTTTTCAAATATTGTAATTCTTTCTTGAATAGATAATGAATTTCACTGGCTTGTATGGGGCCTAGGAGTCGAAAGGTCTCATGTAAATTGGTGACATCAGTTTTCTTTCACATCGGTATAGTTCAACCTTCTAATGCTAGACACACATACTCATTTTATTTATTTTTGTTATTTTAAAAGAAAGCAAACATTCCCGGTGTAGTGAAGGAGGACTTATCCAGCCGAGGAATTGAATGTACATATATATTATTACATATTTATAAAAATATTTTACATAACTTACAGAGTTAGATTACATTATTAGTCAATACTTGTTACTTAATTATAAAAATTTTGAATTTTACAATATTTACGTGGAAAATGTTGTCATCAAGCATAACTTCATTTCTATGATTGAAACAATAAAAAAAAAAAATTTACCTCTATGAATTTTATGTAAAAAATATGAACTACGAAACAGCTGTCATTATAATAATAAACTGAAAACTATCAGAGCTTAGTAATAATGATATCAAATGAAAAATTTGCAATAAGGAAGTTGAGTAAAAAATATTTTGACTTATAAAAAATATGTTCATGTAGATCAAAAAATATCGATTCTAAATATATAAATATATTTCTATATTATTATTCTTAGAATTAGTTAAACGTTCTTGAAAAAGCATTCAATAGCAATAGACTGTATACGCTCCACGATTGGTCGAAAGAATTCTGACGTCACATGTGTCGTGATTGTACGTACAACAGATCACCTATGGTGCATCTCTTTCTATTACATAAGAGATGGTCGGTTTAGATGAGAGAGGTGTATAGGCCAAAGGTTTATTTGGGTTTGTCAAATATATGTACGTATTTGTTGTTATTATTATATGAAATGGATTTCTAAAGATACATATTCGTATAGTGCTTTATAATAATATGTTGTTTATTGCATAACTTAGAAGTTTTTATTATTATACATGTCACATAGCATGTGATACACTTCAGGCCGCCGGCCGCCCAGAAAAGTCAAACAGTGAACTGGGCTGTAAACCGTTATTTTACTATTGGTCTTTACTTTTCTGCGCGGTGGTCCTGAATTCGCGCGGGGAACGTCAACAAGTAGCGACGGCAATACCGTACAAGTACCGTACCGGGCGAGAAAAGCAAATATTCTAACTTAAAATATTAATTTAACTATGAAATCTTAATCAATTTTCTTTTTTTTTAATAACATCAATTCTAATAGACGGTTAACATTGGTAAAAAAATTACTGGAATTTGAAGTTGAAGAATTACAAATTTTTAGATACAAAATGCTTATGCGACGTGGTTTTCACAGTTCGAATGACGTCACACCACACCCCGCCTGTTACCGCTCGGATTCCGCTCGTTTTGGCGGGCTTAATAAAATTTAAACTTTGAGAATTAATTTAATTATGAAAACAAACTTTAAAAAAAAAAAAAAATACCAGTATTTAAGTTTGAATGCGAACATTGATAAAAAAAAATAAAAAAAATGGACTCAACTTCCTTATTATTAAAAGTAATACTGTTAATTAATTTGATTAATTTAAAATTATTAAAAATTGAATACTAACTAACCAACCATCACAACTTTGTCTTGGCTCACCCTCCTTCATTCACATTCCTATATATTATTCGGTTATTACTATAAACGAGAATACATTGTTGTTGTGTTCCCACAAACAGTTCTCCAACTCGTTGTGGAAGGAGATTATGAAGAATAAGTCCTTTGTGTTAAATCAGGGATTTATTATATGCTTCCCGTATTACAATGGTGAATCGATAGTCAACCTAACTAGGAGCTGGCTAAATGAGATCTGAAAACAGAAACAAGTTGGTCTGGGAGCATTCTAACTGGCCCTGGCGACTACTGACTACTAGCTGCCATCTTGCGGACTTCCAAGCAAGCTCTTTGAACTGCCCTCTATGAGTGCATCTGTGAAGCTCTTAGCTAACTTACTTCCCAACAATTGTATTTGCAGCTTTGCCCGTCTAATTGTGATAAATGCGTTTACCTCATTGATATGATAAAATCATTATATTCAGCAATCTGAGAAGTTTATAACTTTGTCTTTGATTTGCAGGTCTGTGATTCACCCGTCCTCAGAGTCCCAGGTGCCCTCAGGAAGACTATTCCATGCCGGGGCGGTAGTGGGAGACGCCATGTTCATATTTGGAGGCACCGTCGACAACAACGTGCGCAGCGGAGAGATATTCAGATTCCAGGTAACTAATATTTTCAAGAGCACAAACTTACAGTTTTTGTAAAAAAAAAGAAAATGCTTGGCACATATTTGACCATTATCACCTCTTGCCTCCCCTTCAGGGTCGAACCTCCCCCCATGCAAATGCTATAGCTGCACCACTGACAACCATACGTAACTCAAGAGAAGAATTAATATTTAAAAAATATATATTTCTTGTTAAGCGAAACCATTTTATAAATCTCACATTAAAATGAAATTGTTTGAAAACACCATATAAACGTAAAAATAACAAAAACTTTAAATACTAGAATAATTTTAATAACACAATGAAACAGAAATAAGAAGAAAATGTTTGCTCCATCGCTACGCACCCAAATAGCAAATTTTGACTCTGACGCACGTTCCAGCGCCGTTCGAAACCATATTAATGTTGTGTGATATCCCATAGGTTCTTTCACTTCATAGGTGCGTTCTGGGATTCGCACATATGAAGCCGCTCGTCTTATTCCAATTGGTGGATTTTTTCTATGGAGTCTTAGCCCACTGTATTTGTATGGGCAAATTCTATGTAGTTGTCATACTAATACTAACTAGTTGTTCGAACTGTAGTAATGTAGTGAATCCTGTACGCCGTAGTTTTTCTATGAGAGTTCACTGCACAATTGCTCATTAGAGAAAACCGCCACTGCCTAGGGGTAGAAGCTCCTATCCGCAGGTTCGTTTACAAAATTGGAACAAGATGCCGATCTTGATGAAGATCTTGTTCCAATTTTGTAAACGGCCATTAAACTTGCATACAATTAATTACATACAGATTCAAGCCTAATTTTGCTTGTGTTTTTCCATTTTCTATAAATAAACTCAAATACAGCAACTTTGTTTCCCTATATTTCCATTTGTGGCTGCTACACCATTAGTGATAAGAACTGGAGAAACTAAATGAACATCTACCATTTAATAAATTATTTTTTAAAAAGATATATTTTTTTTTTTTTTTAAAAGAAAGACAAACATTCCCAGGTTACGAATAACCCAACAATGTTTGAAAATCTCCTACTACCACCACAGAAAGCCGAAAATGTTGCTTGTGTTGTGATGGAGGACTTAGCCAGCCGAGGAATCGAACACGCGACGCTCGGGTGAGACCCAAGCGCTATGCCCACTCGACCACTGACCGGTCAATATGCAGCCATCTTGGCCATTAGTGTCTGAGCTTCTGTACCAATGATGATTATTTGACTTGTATCCCTTCATTACAACAATGCAGAGCCAATGATTATACATATCTGTTATAATAAATGGGGTGCTACTATGAAAAACTGATTAATTGTTCCTTTCTTTTTGTAGTTTTCTTCATACCCCAAGTGCACCCTGCACGAGGACTTTGGTCGACTGCTGCTGTCGGAGCAGTTCTGCGACGTGGAGTTCCTGGTGGGTGCCGGCGAGGAGCCCGTGGCATGTCACCTGGCCATGGTCGCCGCCCGCTCCAGCTTCCTCAAGAACAAGATCAAGTAGGTTCAACCAAATACTCTAGAATGGTTGTAATACCTCCAACTTCTGACGTTTCCCATAAATTGTGATGGCAGTAGCGCCTCCTAGCGGCACAAGTTCTAAGAGTCGGTTTTAAATTCAATTATTTGTGCCTGGAAGTACTGCAACATGTTAACACTTGTGCCTCTAGCGGCCAGCATTTCCAGCCAAAACAATCAAATACTGTCAATATTTGACTGGATTTGGGCGTATTATTAATATTCTAGGATATTTGTCTCAACGGATTAATGTTTATTGGAAAAGCTTTTGTAAAAACAAATAGTCATTATCTTTGGTTGGTTCAAAATCTAATTAAAATACAGCGCCCTTGAGGTGATTTTGCACAAAAACGGCGCTATACTAGTCATCCAATTATTATTATACATATATTAATACTCAGTTTCTTTGTTTTTTTTTGCTCGCCGAAATTTAGGCAAAAAGCGACCACTCTCCCCCTTAAGTTCAAACAACTCGAGGTTCGTTTTGGCGTGAAAGTCGCAAAAAAGTTGCCTTTCATTTGTTTCGGTCTTCAGGCAAAAAGCGACCTAGACGCCTTCCCGCCCGTATAGAAGCCGAGGCTCAATTCGGTCTGTAAAAACTGAAAATACGAGTCAGTATAAGTTTGTATGAAAATGTTTACTAAAATATTCGTTCGGGATAAAATGTCGACACAAATTTGAGTAGCATCTGGCGGCGGAAACTGGAAGCGCACGCGGCGCGCCATACGAAAGTGCGAAGTGCTCTTTCCGGCCGCCAGGTTTGCCTAACACACAAATTGCCTAACACTAAAGTTGATTTGCGGCAGTTTAATTGGCACAGCTTCGAATCTTTGACAAAAATAAGTCACGTGGTCAACACGAAACCACGTGGTATGCCTTTTTATAAAATCAACACGGTCAACCTAATGATAGAATTCCGTCAAAAAGGCACAGTCTACGGTTAAAATTATCGAAAAAATCCATCCTCCGAAGGTTTAGGAACGTTAATCGGCCGTTCTACATATGGCACTCGGTTCAAAATGTTTCACAATAACCAGCTAAAGTTTTGACATTTCAGATTTGAACCGAAAAATGCCATTTTTAATCAGTCGGGCTTTTGGCCAATTAGAAATAATAACAATCATAGACAAGCACCGAAGAGATGTTTTATTACATAGTGATGTTACTTCAAAGAAACGATAAAATCTGTGTAGGTACTTACTTTGACGGCTAATCTTTTGAAAATCGATAATGCTTTTGAACGAAATAAAATTTATTAATTATTAACGAAATAAAGTTGGGGAAAAATAATTTGGCACGGGTACCGTCGCCCCGTAGTGAAAAACTACATCAAAAGCGTCACGCAAATTTAAAATTTGTACCAGGAGTGCAGAAATTATATAGGGTGAAGCGGTGTTAGTTGTTTTGTAATCAAATTTTTTTCCAGTTTGAGTGTTTGTAATAAATTTGAGAGGCGGGCATGGGTACCGTTGCCCCGGGAGCCATTCATATTTTAAGTTTTTATCTCTTTATTTTTTAACGAGTAGGTACCTAATTGCGTTATGAATATATTTTTTTGGTAATTTTTTTTTTTAAATATATTAAGTTTGAAGATTTTTTTTATATAATTTTTTCCAATAAAAGTTTTTACATTAAAACCGTACATGAGTATTTCTCAAAATAAATGTACGTAACGAAAATGTAGTTACGAAATAGTGTTACGAAATAGTCATAAGACGTAACTAAATAGTAAACATAAGGCTTGTTTACACAATGGCAAATTTTATTTTACTTTTTTTATTATTTATTCAATTTAATTAGTTGTCGTCTTTTTTAAATGTAAGTAATTATCCTTTACTTTTTTTTATTTATTGTACATACTACAAACATACATAAACTCACGACCCAAATATTTGTATTTTGTTATACCAAAGGGGTTTAAAAAAAAACAAGGGAGTATAAATAAATGTTTTTTAATCAAATTATCAGCTCCCAAATTGAAGTACCTAACACAATATTCAACAAATCTTAAGAAATTAAAGAACAGGCACTGTTTAAACTATTAAAAAATTAATAACATACAATTATTTAGTTTGAATCACTATCCATTAGCGTTTTATAAATTTCTTCCTCATCTTTATAATAATTGAAATCTTTCCGAGACACATTTGGTCAGTTTTTCAGTCTTTGGTTTATCACTCCGCTTTGGCGCATGAATATAGTCATTTAGTGATAGAGATTTAGAGATAAGGCCCTTACAAACCACTTTCTTTTTTGTATGGATATTTTCCAGTTTTTCGTTTTTAAGATAGTCACTCCACATGGTTTATCTTTGATTTTGTTAGAATCTTCATTTTCACTATATTTTCACATATTTTCAATATCAGTGTTATTTTCTATGGCATTATTATTTCCTATTATAACATCTCCGATTTATTATATAATCCAGTTTCGATGGGAATAGCATCATTATTAGTCTTAGTTTGTTTATGCAATAATATTTTCAGAATATTCACTTGCCTTTTCATCCGATTACAGCACTGTCTTAAATTCTTATTTCGACTTTTTAATCGAGTATTTTCTTCAGTCAGCTTTTGTAGTCTTTCCTTTAGGATTTTTTTATTATTTTTTCTACGTTCAAATGTATTATTGTCTTGTGTCGTAGGATTAGCCTTTTTCTTTCTTTCAGCTCTTTTATCATTGGCTTGTCTCCACTTTGCCCGTAGCTCTTCTTTTTCTTCTTCTGTAAGAATTTATTTTTTTATTTTTGATATTTTCTATAACTTTTGTTAAATGCTTAATTCGGATTTCCTCATATTTATTTGTATTTTCCTTTTTCAGTCTTTCTCTGTAAGCGTTTTGCTTTTTGGCATTGGTTTTTGGGGGCATTCCTTTAAAAAAATTATGCTGTAGTTATGGTTTTATCAGAGTAAATAAAAATAAATTTATATTTAAATAAGCTTTTATAAAAAACTTAAGGCACTTATAAATATTGTATAGAGCGCCTGTAGAACGGATAGTGTGTATGAGTGCCTCACGCTTATTTAAAATAAAACCAGTATTGGACGGCTCAGCTTGATCTTCAAGTACTTGTCATTATGTATAATGCCATATAATCGCGATGATAAAACATACAAGTCCGACGACACCTGCTCTGCCATTGACCATCAGGAATTTCCAGCGCATCCTATGTATTACAACCTACCTACTTTCCAGCGCCATCAACAGATCTGCTCTATGGTATAATAATATTTATTTTTTTCCTATTATATCTAAATACATATGTATATTTGTGCATTGTGCATAATATATTACATTATTACTAAACTTACATAAGACTTTCATAAAAATGCTAGACACACTTACAATATACTTACTTTTCTTAATCACGTTGTAACTGTGTACACTCAGCTTTACATTGAACTTTTTCGTTACGTTACGAAATTCATAACAAACGTTACGAAATTGTAATAAGAATTTATGTTATAAAAAGTCAATGGTTTGATAAAATTTAAAAGTGTTAATATGTAAGCTTAGCAATGTTCGTACCGCACATGTTACAAAAAGATGAGTAGAAAAAGACTTACCGTTTTGTGAAAAAAGGCTAAAATATTTTCTGTTACGAAATAGTGGTCCCACTAAAGAAACACGTTATTACTGATTTTAACAATTAATGTTATGGCGGAGAAGTCAGACCAACAATTAATCAGAAAGAGGCTAGTGTTGCCCATGTTAAATTTTACAAATGGGTTAAAAAATTACGGTGGAAGTACTAATAAAACGTAACTAAAGAGTAGTTACTAAAAAGTAAATAGTGATGTCTCATTTTGTTTTTTGTGCATAAATTATTAATTTATTATGAAACCCCATAGAAAATTACCTTTTTACAGAAACTACATTTAATTAAGAACCTAAAACTTACAAAAAATCACATATTATAACGTTATTATCGCATTTTATGAAGTATAAACAAATGAAGTGGGTAGGGTGGCAATTTTATTTTGTATGGAAGGTAAAAATCGATATTTAAAAAAAAATTAAAATGTTTGCGAATTGATACGATTGTAATGTTTATTTTTCGATATTTTAAAGCCTAATATTTATTCTACAAAATGGTGCATATTTTTTTTGTATGATTAATTAAAAACATGTGAAATTTTTGAACTGTTTGTAGGCACACTTTATTTTTCCAAAATGTACACTTTTTTTGAGAAATACTCACATACGATATGGGTATCAAATTACGCGTCTCGACCTACACAACACGAATGGCTCGGTGGAAAAATGATCAGTAAGCTCCTTGGCTCTTTTTTTTAACTATTTGTAGACCCACACCCTCGCCTCATCTACATTCAAATACTACACCACGCAATTAATTTTTACCCATTAGTTGCCTGCAACGGGCAAAAAGCTAGTTATTATTAAAATTCAAATATTGGAATGAAAGTTTGCAAAAGTACCTACTTTTATGAGAACTAGTTAGGTACCTTCATTTCTATGGTACAATTAGTTTGTTGAATTTGATTCTAATTTTAAAATGAGTGTGGTAAAATATGGACAAAGCATTTTTCATTTGTTTATTTTACTTTTGTCAGTAAATTTTGGAACAATTTTTAATTACCGAATTTAGCAACTGTAATTTACGATTCATTTCTGGACAGGAGTGTATTTTGTTTTGAGAATTTTGCAGCTTTATAGTAGAAATATACATAATATTCTTATTGTCATTGTAGATCTGCTGTAGAGGTGCGTGAAAAGGAGGCGGAAGCGGGGAATCCACAGGGGAAAGGAGAGAAGTTGTGTGTGAAGCTGCCAGAAACAGAACCAGAAGCATTCCGAATGGTGTTGAATTATATTTACACCGACAGGATTGATCCCATGGAGAAAGGTTATATTATTACATATTCATAAAATAGCACAGACTCATAAAAATTCCCGAATATTATAATTCCAATTTTCAAAAATTCCACAGTCAAGCTGTTGAACTCATGAGAAATAACCCTTTCTCAAGTGACAAATGTCAACCGTGTAAAAATGTTGGATAAGCGTTTGGCAATTTTTCCAATTTTGCACCGGTGCTGAAGCAATCAAAGACGCTAGTTCTTCGGAGCATTTTCCAGACAGCATTCTCACCTGACGCACGCGCTCTAAAGATTTTATTAAATTAAAAGAAATTCCATAATAATAAAACATTTAAAAATATCTTCAAACTTATCACGACAAAAACGGCGGAAAAAATTCAGTCGAGATAAAACACAAAAATATAAAAATGGTTACCGCCTGAACTAGTAGCTAAAATTCAATAAAAAAATAGCATGCAAAACCAGTTATACCAGCAATTGGAAAGCGGAAACCCCCAATTTTCATTTGCTCTAGATCAAGGCTGCCCAACCTTTTTAACAGTTGGGCCAAATTGACGATTTTGAATCACTGGCGGGCCACTGAATACCTGACGGTTCCTATTTCCATGGGGGGGTTTTTAGAGAATTTCTATAAAACATAATTCCTCGCAAAAAAAATTCAAAATGAGTGCTCCCCACCAAATATTTGAAATCCATGGGGGGGGGGGTTGTTACGGAACTTCGCGTTCGGTTGTTACGAGAAAAAATTCCGCGCACCCAAAAACATCATATGTGATTCCCCACAACAATTTTTCGAATTCCATGGGCCTTCGTTGGCAACACTGGTGACCGCGCGCAAGCGGCATTGTTTGTTTTACCGCAGGCCGCGACACTTTTTCAAATTGGCGGGTTTTTTGAAAATGGTTCACGCGGGCCACTTATAATTCGTTCGCGGGCCACATTATGGCCCGCGGGCCTGGGGTTGGGCAGCCTTGCTCTAGATAGTGAGGAAAAAATTCTGAAATCTATTATTTTCAATTGTACACATGTTCTGAAAGGGTTGAGTTAAAATTTTAGCATGATTTTCGACCGAAAATACCGTTGACAAATATACTAACCAGTAACCTATAAAGGGTTAAGGAAATGAAGGAGGGGAGGTTCTGGGAAGGAAAAAGGTTAGGTACTCTGTAATTTGTCCATCTGTTTCATGCATTGTTTATGAGAGAGCTATCAGTGGTGTACCTAATGTTAATTTTGTCCTTTTCTGCCCCATCCTAAAGAGTGTGTTACATTTCCAGTGTCGGAGCCATTCTGCCCGTGGATGGTTGAGCTGGT
This sequence comes from Hesperophylax consimilis, assembly GCF_061612785.1. Taxonomy (NCBI): domain Eukaryota; kingdom Metazoa; phylum Arthropoda; class Insecta; order Trichoptera; family Limnephilidae; genus Hesperophylax; species Hesperophylax consimilis. Next base: position 8,763,547 of record NC_142857.1, read on the forward strand.
AATGGAGGTGTACGGTGCCGGGGTGCGCCTGCTCATCCCGCGGCTGCAGCGCCTGTGCGCCCGGTATCTGCGCGCGGGGATCAGCACCAACACTGTGCTGCACGCCTTGGCCGCCGCTCACTCTCGTCACCTGCTCGCTGTCAAGGAGTACTGCCTAAGGTGGGTGCACATAACAGGGCTTAGCACCCTCTGTTTAGATGAAAGGTCAACTAAATATAGGTGGTCACCAAATTTTTATTGTCGCATTTTTTAATTAACTTTTCAACTAACAAAAAAAAAAAATCTTTTAATATTAACATTATTTTTACGGGTATAAAAGGACTACTGATGAAAACCATTGTCGGAATCATAACTTAGTAGTTTTGGTGCTATTTTTACAGACCTGAGAAATGGTCAATACTTAAAGGGTCCAAAGAAGTATATAATTGTTCAATTATTTTGAATTTGTTCAATTATTTTGAAACATTAACTTCCAGTCGTTTAGAGATTATAATGTGGCAACCTCAGACTGAATTGGAGATTTATTAAATTTGTTGCAGATTCATAGTGAAGGAATCCAACTACAACCAGATAGTAATGTCGGCTGAGTTTGAGACCCTGGACCAGTCCCTGATGGTGGAAGTGATCAGGAGACAACAGCAACCCGCACAGAGATGCGCCCCGGATCCAGCCGACGAAGTCAGCGAAGGTATTTATCATTATAAATTTTTTTTAAAGAAAGAAAACATTCCTGGGTTACGAATAACCTGACAATAATTTGAAAATCTCCTACACACCACAGTAAGCGGAAAATGTTGCTTGTGTCATGGTGGAGGAAGCTATCCAGCCGAGGAATTGAACTTACAATGCCTGGGTAAGATTCAGACGCGATGCCAACTTGATCACTGACCTGTCAATATAAACATACACTTAACCACAATCTACACAACTGCCCTGAGTATGGACACAGTAATGCTGTCCGCAACGTTGGCTAAAGAAGCTTAACACCCCATAAAACTAAAAGTTTCTACAAGTCTAATTTAAATATCTCAAAACTTGTGCAATTTGCCATTTACGACGCTTGTCTTAACGGCGACGATATTAACACTTAATATTGATGTCCAGGTACGACCCTGGAGCAGGACATGGCGGTGTTCCTGCAGAGCGGGGGTCGGGAACTGTGCGATCTGACGCTGGTGGTGGGCGGAGTGGCGGTGTCCGCACACAAGGCCGTGTTGGCCGCACGCTGCTCTTATTTTGAGGCCATGTTCCGCTCTTTCATGCCGCCTGACAACACAGTCAATGTGAGATTATTGATTCTACAACTGATTCATTAACTTCTATTCTTGACTTTCCGTACTTGCAAATACAATCCTGCCATACATAAGGCAAGAGATTGCAGCACTTAGGTCACATAAAAAGACATCGCAAAATAGCACAATATGATGAGGATATTATCGTTTCTCACCTTGCATGTTGCTCGTCATTTCTAGGTTTACCTCTCACTTCTGAAGGCAGGTGGAAACTCAATTGGCAATTAGCCGATTTTGCGATGATAAAAGAATAAGACACATTCATTCATATGATTTACGATTCTCGCAAATCAAAGACTGTTTTGTTTCACAGAATTTGAAAAATTCATCAATTTTCAAGTTGTGTGAAAGTTCTATTCAAGTTCTGTTATTATATCATTATGGACCAGTTTGGTTTACAGAACTGATATAAGAACAACTTGAATTCCACGGCACTTGAAAATTAACTTAGAAATTTGATTAAATGTCCATTTTTCTAAATTTCAAGTTCTGTGTATGTCCTATTCAAGTTCTGTTTTTATCCAAGTACTGTGAAGCAATTGGTCCATGTAGAACTAATAACACAACTTTAATTACGAAATTCTAATTCCTAACCTTTTCATTACAAAATTTTGATTTTAACTAGGTAGTTTTAAAATAAATTTGTAAAAGAGAATTACATAAATAATCCAAAAAGTGGGTACGTATCAACTATACTAGCAATAGAGCTTGCCTTTTATGTGCACATCCTTTCTAACCCGTAGATTTTAAATTTGATGAATTGTTCAAATTCTACAACCCGTCCTAAACTACCAGGACAGAAATATTTTTTCATTTTAACCTCTCAGACAAAGACATTTATTTACTATGTGTTCCTTTGAGAACTGTCAAAACGTGATAATTTTTGTGTTATTTACGAGTTTTGCTAAAAGCTTCATAACTCACGTTTTGGGAAACGTAGCCTCATTCTAAAAAATGTTTTGGAAAGATTATGAAATCCACTATCGCATTGTGTTGTTATACGTAAATATTTGCGTTTCTAAATATACATTTTATGAAAACGTCAAAAATATGTAAGAATCGCTTACCATTATTTCAAAGCTGTGAAAAATGTACTTTTTTCTGAGTATCATAAAGAAATAACACTTTATATATTGAAGAAATATAATAAAAAACTATTAGTCACCTCAAAATATTAACCGTCCAAACTAAAATATTTTTAATAAATTATTTAGAAACGCAATAAATTATGAACGAACAAGATGACAGATTCAATCGGCTTAGATAATGCACTTCTACGTTCCATAGATATTCTTGAATACAGACGCGTAGCGTTATTCATTATCGATACTCTGTTTTTTAAATCATGGCAATCCGTATACTAGTGATGGAAATAAATCGATTTTTGTAAAATCTCGCGCGTTTACGTGAAAAGACGTTCTAATGTCTTGACCGCTATTATCATATTTACGTCTTTTGACGTTCTAATGTTCTGAGTGGTTAAAAGAATTTGTGTTAGAAGAAGTAAACAATAACAAAAATAATGCAAATGTTTTCAATGTTGTAATAGTTAAAAAAGATTTACAGTAGATAGATTAAATTTTGAGAAAGAAAGTTTAAAAGTTTGCATTTCTTCTTTCCAGATTCAAATATGTGATATCAGTCCTTCGAGGGAGTCTTTTGACTCTTTGATGAGATATATCTACTACGGCGAAACCAAGATGCCCCCGGAAGATTCACTGTATCTTTTTCAAGCCCCTTTTTTCTACGGTAAGAAGTTTATTTGTTTGTTATTTATTTAATCTCTATTATAATTACCATCATCAGCATTACGTCTGTTAGAGATTCCTGGACGCCTGAAAATGCCTCCAATCCTGTCAGTCTCCTGCTTTCTCCTTCCAGTTCATTGTCTTCACTTGGCCTTTGTCTTCGCTTGCACAAACTGATAACTCGAATCTGGAGAAACTTATGGCTACTGGTAAGTGTTTGGTAAGAGAAGCATAGGAAGATCTCTGAAGCCCCGGAATGATCAAATAACATTTTGTTCATTGTCGGTGTACGTGCTCCGCAGGCAGTACACTTCCGCCAGGAGTCTTGTTCACCAGGGGAATTTGTGGTAGTGGCGATGATCTTTAGATTTAGTATTTAAATTTAGGTCTTTAAATTGTCATTTTGAAAATTGGCACTACAGTGAACACTCAATCGATCGTTCCTCGAATAATCATTTTCCTGCGTGTGTCGTTTATTTCTTCCTGTGATGAATTGATTTCATACAAGACTGCACATTAAAAAAGTAAAAATTGTCGAAGAAATTGGAAAAAAATCCTGTTGAAAAACATGTTGCCAAGCAATTTAGTTTAAACACATTCTTTTTAAATGTGAAATGTGTATATAAAAAAATTAAACATTTAGGTATGAATGTAGCTTTTTTTTGCATTGTTTTACTAGATTAATCATTTAAACCACGCACTTTTTGTACTATTTTACTCGATCGATCGCTGCCGGCGGCCGCTTCTGACATTAGTTGTCATTAGACTTTCTAACAACGGGTGCGCTTTTGTTTATATTTTTACTTTCTAGTTTCAAGCATTTCATCCTTAAAATGAACCTTCCAGTGAAAAGAGTCCATACTCGCAAAAAAATTCCGAATTATGATGGGCCACTGTACTCTCTCTATTAGATCTGATAATATGAACTCAATATTTGGAAACATATTCCAGGAGAGGTTCCACTTATGTTTTATATATTTTTAACGTCTTGTCCGGTGTTAGGTCAAGGAAGGCTTTTCTGATTAAATATGTTATTGAATTTGCTCTTTTGAAAATCTCAGTGAGCAATCATACGATTCCCGTTTCAACTCTTGTGATGAATGTGATATGATAACTCTAAGGTCTTGTTGTAACATTACTGTTTTCAGAGGCGTTCAATTAAGTTTGTATGCAAGTTTGGGGCCAGTTTTTCTAATACACAGTTCATTTTTAAACATTATTGTATTTATTTTTGGATCCCGAAACACATCCACAGGGCATTTCTTGTGTCCTTTTTTATTCTTTGAATATTACACATACTAAATGTATATTTTTTTCTCTGTTTGCTAATTTGAACTGCATTATTTCCAGGTTTCACCAACAACAGGCTGCAGGCATTTTGCAAGCAGAACCTGGAAAACAATGTGACTTATGAGAATGTCCTGCCAATTCTTCAGGCCGCCGACAAGATGCAAGCCACCGACATCAAGAACTATGCACTCAGCATGATTGTACACAACTTCTCCAAAGTAAGATTGATGCAGACTGTCATTTTACACATCTTTTGTAGTCTAGGGCCGCAGGACTCCAACCTGAAGCAGTGGAGAATAGAGTGAAGAGCTCATGATGGAATAGCGGATGACCACAGCGTAAACTTAATTCAGCAAGATGCAGAAGATTAGATAGTAAACAAACGGAGGCCATCTTGCCAGGGGTTAGAAAAAAATTTGGTAGCATCATCACGATTTTGAAATGTGTCGGCAAAGACTTGATGATTTATTCTTGCGATGTATTAAGCAATGTCAATGAGTTGTGCCCTTCTACAGGAAACTACACATCTATGGTGTTAGGTCAAAATTTGATAAGTGCAAAATGAGAAATGTTTGAATTTTATTTAATAATCATTTTTAGATTAGTAAACCATCTCTAAACAGTATAAAACAAAGTCACTATCCGTGTCAGTCTGTTTGTGCCCTTAGTTCTTCTAAACTATGCCATGGAGTTTGACATGGAATTTCTTTGGGAAGGTTTATATATATAATACATGGATATTATATTTATTGAAAGTAGAGAAATGTTGAGCAACTCCTGGTACATGTCAGCTAGTTTTAATATAAAATAGGATACTTATCACTAAATTACTTTTTTGGCACTTATCGTAAATTGACTACAGAAACTCTCAAATTAGTCTGAGAAATTCTGAATTATGTAATTTCATTGTGTATTACCCAGAATTTGAATTCGAGACGGAGAATTCTCTATTGCAATTTTATCTCTAACATTAATAAAATGTATCGACTCTCCCAAGTCAAAAAGGCATAAATGACAAATCTGTACTTTTATGAGAACAAACACGTCTTTTTCTTCTGGAGTACTCTGCCATCGATGGTTGGCTATCATCAAGGCAATCGAGAGTAAAAACAATAAATAAAAAATTGTGTCGGCCTCTTGGCTTGGAACAGTTGATATCCTCACCGAAAAACATCAAACTATACTGTGTTGTGTGGTCCAAAACAAATCAGGTGGCCAAGCTGCCGCAGCTGAAGAAGCTCAGCAAGGAGATGCTGCTGGACATCATCGACGCTTTCGCTGATGAGACCTCCGAGGCCAGGATCTGCCAGGACATGTCCTCGGCGAGTCTGCACAGCGACACGTGAGGAACGCTGTCCGCCTAGAGCGGCGAAACACGCAAGTGAGGAGACAGGCGTGTATAGGTCAACTTTTTAGCCATGGTACTGAGCGCTACTTTTTCTAGATAACATACTTTAAGTATAAAAACTATTAACATTAAAGCATGTCAGAAAACAACTGCTCTCGGTGTACAAATCAAGCATTGCAAACTTTGTTCAGTTAATTCTTTTGGTCATTGTACTGAACAGTCGCAGGCGATAGTTAATCACTAAATATGTTAATTTTAAATACAAACAGCATAATACTAAAGCGTGACAGAAAACAACTGCTCTCAGTGTTGTACTAATCAAGCAATGGTAAGCAACCAAAACTGTTCAGTTATGGCACGTACAAGTTATTAACTTTTTTAGTCATGGCACTGAACAGTTGCAGGTATTACCTAATTGGTATATAATGTTAATTTTAATTATAAAATGCATAATACTAAAGCGTGACAGAGAAGAACTTGGTGTACTAATAACTTGGTAGACCAAACATTGATCAATTACAACACAAATTGTAAACTTTTTGTTTTAGCCCTTTTTGAATGTATCGATTGATTGAATTGATGGCTTAAAGATGTACCAATGAATTTGAATGACAGATTTATAATATGTGCCATATTATGCAACCCTGGATTCACAAACTGGATGGACGATGCACATCCCAAGTCAGAATAATATATGTATAGGCACCAATAGTGACATGTAATACTGAACTTCTTCAAAATAGTGTTGTGATAAAGGTCTGTGAAAATGATCTGATTGGTGTTGTTTCTTTATTATATATGTGATTATAACAATGTTAAAATAAGTAAGAGCATTATGAGATTTATTGCAAAATTGGCATAATTTGTATTTAAAAAATATTAATTCCACATTAAGATATTATGCTGAAGTGTTATTTAATTTCTTTAAAAACGGGTTTCCAACAAAAATTCTTCCAGCATGCAGCTAATGTTTATCCATCCAGACATTAAAATTTTGAATTCCGGAAACCCGTATTTAAAGAAAAAGTGCTAGTAAAACCCAGTTTTCTAACAAATGTTTGGTAAAAATTTGCTAGGTTTAATGTAATGCTGTCTCTTTTACGACGAGAGTGTGTGCCAAAATAATATGTTAATCGACATTTCTAATTCTGTTACAAATGGCTAAATCCACAAAATATAATATTTATTACGCAAATTAGATAATTTAAATGGCCTTCTTGTATTTTTTATAATTACTCTAACCAACAGATGCTTTATAGCAATGCTTAAACATTCAATTTGATAGACCAGCTAATCAGTGAAAGGAGAACAAACCAAGTAGGTAGTGCTACAAATCCAAATCGGGTAAACAAAAGTTCTGGCTTGTTTTCAAAATTGAATATTTTGTTACATTATTTAGTTTTAGACAGTTTTACAATTTACCTACCTCACTCATTTTTACCCTCACTACTCTTGGATGTTTGTTTAAAAATGAATATTCAATGAAATCTTCGGCGGTCTACGTACAACTGATGTCGTAGTTTATTCAATGCATCCTCCTGGTGCCAAGAATATGGTCATGTGGTTTGCCTCCAGTTCTTCGGAATGATACTCAGATTTCATTTTAGGGCAAGTATATCAATTAGTCTGTGGATGTACTGCAATTCAATTATTTTTTTCTTTTTTGAATAATTGATTTGGATGTTATCCTAGACCGTATTATTGTCTGTTAACATTATTAATGTTATTCAATATCGGATATGTGAGACACAATCAAAATATATCGTCGTTCAGCATGCAACACCGTGAATGTAACATGAAATAGAAAAAGTACAAAAGAGGTTTATGCGTAACCTGTATATGAGAGAATATATGTAATATCCATTCCTGTATCCATCCTTGTTCTTAACAGGAATGCTCGATTTTGGAACACCTTGGAAGCAAAGCGAAAAATATATTTAGGCAAACATACAATATTGTAAGAGATTGACTTATTACAGCCTGACAATTATACTCGTAAGAGATCGCAATTTTTTTAAATCTAAAAGCAAGGTTCTGCCTATCAGAATGCGCCAATTAACAGAGCGACTCAACTGCTTAACGATTCTGCATTGACCATCAACATTTTCAACGTCACTTACAGACAATTCAGGAACTATCTTTTGACGCATGTCATAAAATGGTAAAACTGCCCCCATCACCTTTTTATACTTACCTCAAATTCGTAATCTTCTCCATAATATATTGGCGTATAACCGTTCTATGGAGAACGTGAATAAATAAATGAAACAATTGGTTCAGGAGAGAGAAAAAAACTACAACACACGCTTACATATATAAAAAATCACAAACATCACTTTTGGAAAAAGTGTCACATTTACGGTATGCACTTATTATACACGGTGTCCGGAAACTCGTAGTACAAGCGGGAAACTGGAGAATCTACACCACATGGGGAACCCAAATAAACATAAAGTTTTTTGATTTGAGCATTTACACCAAAAAAAAAAAAACCAAAAAAAATATTTTTCGGCTATTTCAGGGTTAAAATTTTTTCGTCATTCGATCTGAGACGCCGACGCAACAGATAGGAATTATTATTAGCATAGGTAGGTACTCACAATATGTAGCGATGTTCCGATCTCCAATTCAAAACAAACACGTCAAATTAATAATAATAATAATAATAATATTGGACAATTTTTATAGCGCCGCTTTTGTGAGTTATCACCTCAGGGGCGCTTTACAGTTGATGCAGGTATTACAAAAAAAAAATATATATTACCAAAATAAAGTGAAGTTAAGTAAAGTAAAATGAAGAACAGGAACAGGTGACATGAAGACAGAAGATGGAGACTCTGCAGCAAGAATCCTAGGTGGTGAAGAAACTGGACCTGCTGCTGCATCGAGAGAGATTACCGCGTCCACCAACAGTGCCAGCACGAGGTTCGTCATCCGTTCAGGTATGTGTCTGCTGCTAATAAAGCGCTGACATGTGTCTGCTGCTATTAAAGCGCTGACACAATATCCTCACATAGATAACAGACCTTGGCAGCACCGCTGTGACGTTCGACGAGGATAGAAGATGGAGACTCTGCAGCAAGAATCCTAGGTGGTGAAGAAACTGGACCTGCTGCTGCATCGAGAGAGATTACCGCGTCCACCAACAGTGCCAGCACGAGGTTCGTCATCCGTTCAGGTATGTGTCTGCTGCTAATAAAGCGCTGACATGTGTCTGCTGCTATTAAAGCGCTGACACAATATCCTCACATAGATAACAGACCTTGGCAGCACCGCTGTGACGTTCGACGAAGATAGAAGATGGAGACTCTGCAGCAAGAATCCTAGGTGGTGAAGAAACTGGACCTGCTGCTGCATCGAGAGAGATTACCGCGTCCACCAACAGTGCCAGCACGAGGTTCGTCATCCGTTCAGGTATGTGTCTGCTGCTAATAAAGCGCTGACATGTGTCTGCTGCTATTAAAGCGCTGACACAATATCCTCACATAGATAACAGACCTTGGCAGCACCGCTGTGACGTTCGACGAAGATAGGAGATGGAGACTCTGCAGCAAGAATCCTAGGTGGTGAAGAAACTGGACCTGCTGCTGCATCGAGAGAGATTACCGCGTCCACCAACAGTGCCAGCACGAGGTTCGTCATCCGTTCAGGTATGTGTCTGCTGCTAATAAAGCGCTGACATGTGTCTGCTGCTATTAAAGCGCTGACACAATATCCTCACATAGATAACAGACCTTGGCAGCACCGCTGTGACGTTCAACGAAGATAGAAAATGGAGAATCTGCAGCAAGAATCCCAGGTGGTGAAGAAACTGGACCAGCTGTTGCAGGGAGAGAGTCCTCCCCGTCCACCAACAGTACCAGCACGAGGTTCGTCATCCGTTCAGGTATGTGTCTGCTGCTAATAAAGCGCTGACATGTGTCTGCTGCTATTAAAGTGCTGACACAATATCCTCACATAGATAACAGACCTTGGCAGCACCGCTGTGACGTTCGACGAAGATAGAAGATGGAGACTCTGCAGCAAGAATCCTAGGTGGTGAAGAAACTGGACCTGCTGCTGCATCGAGAGAGATTACCGCGCCCACCAAAAGTGCCAGCACGAGGTTTGTCATCTGTTCAGGTATGTGTCTGCTGCTAGTAAAGCGCTGACACAATATTCTCACATGGAAAACAGACCTTGGCAGCATCGTTTTGACGTTCGACGAAAATAGAAAAATGGAGACTCTGCAGCAAGAATCCTAGGTGGTGAAGAAACTGGACCAGCTGCTGCAGGGATAGAGTCCTTCGCGTCCACCAACAGTGCCAGCACGTGGTTCGTCATCCGTTCAGGTATGTGTCTGCTGCTAATAAAGAGCGCTGAAATAATATCCTCACATAGATAACAGACCTGGGCAGCACCGCTGTAACGTTCGGCGAGTCCATCATATCTAGTCTCTATTAATAATAATAATAATAATATTTGGACGATTTATACAGCGCCGCTCTTGTGCAAAATCACCTCATCTCTCCTAGTCTATTTTAGTCCCTTCTAGTCACTTCTTGGCTATTCATGCCACTGAGTGCATCTTCTCGACCCCTCTAGACTCTTTCCTGGCTCTAATACCTAGATAAAGCCAAAAAAAAAATAATAAAAAAAATACAATTTCTTTTATTGTGTCGTGATCCAACGATTTCATACCTCTGTCTCAGACCTATAGGGCTCGCTTATCGCAGGCTATCATAAACAAAATCTTGAACCAAAGTCAAAGTGAAGTGTATGTGTCATCTGAAACGAAAACAAAAAAATTATTTTAAATGTTCACCGTTAACTTCCAAGCACAGCTGGGTCCGTCTGATGATTGCACTATTTGAATCATGTCGGAGTTCATTTTTACCTCGTCGAAGGCATCGATGAAAAGTCTCAAAATCAAAAAATTAAAAACGTACAACTGTTTTCAAACACGTCGAACGCATCGATGATAAATCTTAAAGTATCACTATCAAAACAATAATAACGCGTATTAAAACACACAAATTTCGACCACAATTCGCTTTTATGTTTAAATTAACGAGAAAACTTCTTAAAGCAAAATGCAATTTAAACAATGTATAAACAATCACATAAATACGGCCACCTGCGGCGACCCATAAACCAAAACTGACTTACTTACGATTTAACATAAATGGGACATCTGCTTATCGTGCGTCTCTTTCCTTCATATGTTAGTTGAACCCAGCATACTAGAGAAAGCTATATTTTGCGAATATGTCAGAGATAGGTATGAATATTATAACAACAGATGTTTTAACCCTGCAGAGCAGAAATATTTTATGATTACACCGGATTAAATGAAGGGTGATTTCAAAATAATGCTTTAAATCTGGGTTTCTTTATTTGTTTTACTTTTAAATAGTTTTAATTAGTTGGGTACTTTCATCTTCAGTAATAATTTATAAGAATTTGATCAAAAAAAAATCAACTTCTGACTCGATTTACTCGAAAACGAAAGCTCAAATCAAAAATAATTATACTACAAAATCGACTCAAAATGTGATGTAGATTCACCAGTTTCCCGCTTGTACTACGAGTTTCCGGACACCGTGTATATAGAGATTAAAATTTGGTACGTAATTTGAGATATTACCATTTCAACAGTTGCAAATTAAACTAGTTAATCCATTTTTGTTATTTGTTTTTGGGGTGTTATGCCATGTTGCGCTAACTCCTTCTTTAGCCAACGTTTCGGACAACATTGCAGTGTCCATCATCAGGGCAGATGTGTTTATTTGAGGTTGTGTTAAAATGTGAGCTTATGTATGAGGTTGTGATACCGTGTTGCCATAAACCGATTGATACCGTGTTGCCATGTTGTCATAAAAATCCTGTAAACATTAATAGAGACGATGGAGCTAAGCTCAATAGTTCTTGGTATCCGGTAATTGACGGATACACCAGAGCTAAACGAAGAAAACCACTTTAAATAAAAAATGATACGTTAATGTTAGCTCAGAGGGTTGGAGCTGGCAACACATAACCTCAAATAAACACATCTGCCCTGATGATGGACACTGCAATGTTGTCCGAAACGTTGGCTAAAGAAGCAGTTAGCGCAACACGGCATAACACCCCAAAAACAAATAACAAAAATACTTTTGGCCGTGAAAATCTTAAATCATATTTAGTTAATCCATTGTTTATAATTTCTATATTATATACTAGAGTTAATTGTCCTCATTTGATGCATTTTATTAGAATATATTATCTAGTAGGTATCTAAATATATTGCATCTTGAGATTAGAATATAAATATGTAATATGTAGTACCTATCTAAATGTATTGTATCTGAAGAAAAAAGTATAATAACAGCACGCAAGTAGAATTATTCTATCTTTATCTATGACTAACTCTATGAATCTAAAGATAAATAAAAATGCAAAGTTATTCCACACTGGCAATGTTATTGTAAGCTTCATAAAAACAAATAGTAATAAATACAGCTGTATCTTACTCACAACTATAGACAATTTCAGTAAGTACTTAAACATGCTCCTATAAATGGATATAATAGAAGTAGCTCGTTGTAAAGTTATTATTTATTGTCACTTAGGTATAAGTATTTATCACTTTAATTAGTCATCGTCACATTTGACATCATCACATTTGACATTGTATCTATTGACATTGTCACATTTGACATTGCCACATTTGACATCGTCACATTTGACTATTTCCCTTTTGGAATGGTCACATTTAACATTGCCACATTTGACAATGTCACATTTGACAATGTCACATTTGACAATGTCACATTTGACAATGTCACATTTGACAATGTCACATTTGACATTGCCACATTTAACATCGTAATATTTGAAATTTATCACATCAAGTCGTCATAAATCTGCATTCAGCGCCATTTGTTGCCATTAATCTGCATTTCAGTCTCCGTCAACCACCGATTTTTCACCTGTCAGTGATTGTTTACATTTTTGTCAACATAATGCTTGAAGTTGAAGGCTAAATCAACAGTTGATTAAGCAACCAAATTTGACAAACTGCCGACTGCTGAGAATCGGCGGTTAATGTAGACCGTTCAAATGTGAAAAAATTTAAATGGCACTAATTGCCGATTTGTGACAATGACAATATTTTTCTGTTTTATGCTACGGCCTTCAACAGGTAAAAAGGCACTATTTAGACCAAAGGTAACTTTTAAAAGTTTCTGTTATAGTAAAGCTTTGAGCGTAATAGAAGTAATGAATGTAAAAATGATGTATGATATTGTTTATTTTTACAAGTGATTTGCCATGTGTGTTTCTAATGATTTGTGAATTAATTAAGAATTTTTTTCGCACAGTTATAACTTTTGTTGAATAAATGAAACTTGTGCTATTGTTTAATAATTTACATAATTAAATCCTAGAGTTAATTTCCAGTGAGACATTTTGCTTTATATACATACTTATTCCAAAAATATTTCAACAGTATTTACTTCTACAAAATCTCCATTTTAAGCTCTTTAATTCTAAATATAAAATTGTTAATGTAAGTTTTAATACATGAAAAGTGTCAATACTTGAAATGTTATATATTATTATGTGGTGTATAATTTTTTTAGGTTATGATCTTAATCAATTAGTAGGAACCTACTTATTTTACACCTGAATAATCTGAATAATGCTAATCGCACATACATCGGACTCTATTTATGATTTTAAATAGTCATAAGAATGTTAACTATTATTATTTCATCCTTAATCAAAATTTTAACCCAATAATCTGTTTACCTACCACACCCCCCTACACATATGTGAACCGTTATGTATTGTACATTTAATTTATTAAACCTTTTAAATTAAAAAAATATTCCAACATATTATCTGAGTTGTGGAGTTTCAAAACCCGCTCTGAAATTTTTCGGAAATCTGGAGATTATCATGAAAAACTGTTTGAAACTTGGAACACCTTGAATATAAAAATATTTTCAATTTACTTACAGTGGTTTTTTGTGAATGTTCTCAAAACCAGCAGAAATTTCTACAGCGGGAATTTCGCATCTCTACGACACATCTGTCAGCTGAATTACTGTACTATTTCTCTTTTCCGATTTTATGTCCGGGTTAAATCTTCCCCATAGGAAAAACTAAACCCTTCCACACACTTTTCCACAATTGATCATCTAGTCAATCAACATTATGCAAGTGCATTATATAAGCAAAATAAATACAAAACAATACAAGAACAACACGTCAACTCACCAGAGATCAAATAGGTAAATAATTCACCGACTCCAGATATTTTCATATCAGAGGGTTCGGCTCGGTAGAACTCCTAACAGGGCCTATAAATCCTACTGATCCCTCAACATAAATATTTAAAAAATCTTTCGTTATTTGTACCATTTCTATTTCCCTCCTTATTTTTCATTAGGCTTGTCCTGACTGAGAGGCAAGCACAAGACTAGTGCAATCTAATTAAACACTAACGGAAATATCCAAATATTTTATTATAAAATGATTTCATATACTTTTGGATGGCTTCATTATTTGTTTGCTTGTCGGAAATGCGTTTGAACTGTCTGTAAGAAGCTAATGGTATGCTTGACATGAACACTGATAGATTGTTGAAAACATATTTTTGGGCAAACAATTTTATGAATAAATTTGCCGTTGGCTGTGTGAGCTTTAACTTCCTACGCTTATGCACCTATTTTTAAATTAATTATGTAGATTAAGTTACCTTGTTTTTCTATTCAAATATTAATAAATGTATTTTATATGAATGTACATTAATTTATGAAAGTTTTAATATTAAATTTATTAATTCATTACTTACCGGTGTTAATTATTTTCCGTGTGAAGAAGTTGCCCAAGAATCCAACGATAGCCGTCCACACTGTCACTCCCTCACCGGCCTCCCAACACTCCTTCTTCTACAGGCTTATTATAAAGAAGCCTCTCTGGTGGTCGGCTACATTCTACCCATGCTAGCGGAGCCAACCCAGTTTTATACATATCTTGTAATTCACAGTTTCTCAAACAATATTAGTATAGCTTATGGTTTTACCTTGTCCGTCAGAAACCATTTTCTTGTATCGTTACAAAGATTCTTCTCAACCCTACCTTGCTGGTGATATGAACTGATTTGACATGTCTATAATTTCAATATCTCTGTAAATATACTAACCGAAAGAGCAGTGGTGGCTCGTGACTTTTGGGTGTACTAGAGTGCTAATATTATAAAAATGGCATTTGTGATGTTGTTGCTGAAAACGATTTTTTATTTTTATGCCGCACGGATTTCCTGAAAAACTTCATATGAAAAATCGATTTTTCGATAACCCAAAAGTCCGCCACTGCACAAGAGTACATATTTAATACATTTATGTATGGGATAAAAGATGTAAAAGTATTTAACGAATGCAACAGAAAAAATATGTTGGGTCGGAAAATCTGGAAAAAATTAGTTAAAACATACGTATGTCTGCGTTGATAACTTGCGGTGCAGTGGTGCGGTAGGTACGGGGTTTCGCTCACCGCGGCACGATATGCGGTTATCAGCGGTGTCCGGTGGCCTGCCGCCTGTAATAATAATAATATATGGCTAATTTATGTAGCGCTGTTTCTGTGAAAAATCACCTCAAGTGCGCTAATGGATGTTGGTATCATGCGTTTTATGCATGGCCGATGTTTTTTCCTCATTTTCAGCATTATTATACAAAATATTTTACTTATGCCCGTGTGTCCATATGTACTTGTTAATAAAAGTAGTATGATTTTAAATAGCCATAATTCATATACATAATTCTAAATGTGTATCCTGTGTACTGAGTACATAGCACCGAAGCTCGAGGGATTTTCTAGCCCCATAAGGGAAGGGTTAGCAGCTCCTCAAACAATTGGTATAGCTCATGGTGAGAAATCATTCTCTTGTAATACAAAGATTAATTAATTTATCATGTTACAAAGATTCTTCATAAAATCTTCCTTTCAAAAATACACAATAATCTTTGACCTCACTTCATCATCAATGAATTATTCTTTTTGTGGCCTTTAATGACACCATTGGTATTCCTCAATTGTGTCACAAATTTAGCATTTCCGCGAAATATGACTGGCACGTCTGGAAATGTGTGTAATAAAACCACAGCTAAAAACACATAATATTAGACAATACAGTTGATTCCGCTTGATTGGGACACATCGGGCCCAATAAACCAAGTTTAAGGTAGGGTAAAAATAAACAAAGTATTCATTATTAATTTATTGAGCTTCTGTGTAAATATGTAATATTACATTTTTTCGACTCGTCTATAATGTGTTTTCAAACTTTATAAAATAAAAATTTATTACAGAAATAATTATATACTAACTTTAGGTACATAATTAAAGAATTTGAAAAATGTAAAATAATGAAATATTTTCATATTATAATAACATTAATCCAAAAAATGATTTTTTACATGCTCGGCAGTGTACTGCAAACTACCGGCGTGGCCGAAGTCTACTGTACACCTTCTACGCGCCACGTACCACACACCCGCCAATCTTAACTAAAATTTGTTTACAAGACATGTTTTGTATCGACTTAAGATGGGAATTTGTCCCAACTGAACGGAATGGTGTCCCAGATATTAGTATTAGTTTCTTTATTTGGTTTATGTTCCTGTGGTTTTGACTCAAATAACCGACTGTCCCAATAAACCCGTGTACCAAGCAATATCGACTGTATTAATTTTGTTAGGTATATAAATGAATAATAACAAGAATATAGTATAATATCTTCTATCTATACAGGGTGTATCGGCATGTACCCGACAAACTTTAACCAGCTATTTTTATTTTTTTTTATTTTTATTTATTCACATTTAAACCCGCTAAACTACTTATGTAGTTTGTCAGCAGAAATATATAGCACATTTGGAGTAAAAAATGTTATCGGCACTTTGCTGTCCGGTAACATTGTTTTTCAATTAAAAACAAAAAAAAAATAAAAAATCCACACTCCGTCACTGTCATTGGAATTTTTTCTCGTGTTCAACAGCTGTTATTAGCAAGTGTGTCAAAAAGTGTCCTCGCTCTTTCGTACACACTAAATAATAATAGTTAAAAATGAGACGAATGGTGCCGTGCCATTTCGTTGTGATTGTAAAAGCGCGCCAACGTAGGTACGTACGTACATTATTCAACGAAACTCGAACAAAATATTGCCAGACGGGTTTTCAAACTTTGACAAAGTATAAAACATTGGTGACATGTGGTGAAAATATGAATAGTAATTTTTTTATTTAAAAAAAAATGTTACCGGACAGCAAAGTGCCCATAACATTTTTTACTCCAAATGTGCTAAGGAATAGCTGGTTAAAGTTTGTCGGGTACATGCCGATACACCCTGTATATAAATAAAAATGACAGTTTGAAAATGGCCTTGAAAGCCGAAACAGCTGTAACAATAACAAAAATACCAAAAAATACCTGCAGAACTAAATAATTATACTATTAAATTTGATTTTAATTAAATAAAAAAATGTAAATGTACGTTTATTCAAAATCTTAAATCTTTGAAATATTAAAACTAACTCAAAGTTTTTTACCGATTGCTCTGACATTTTGACACAATGTTGCATTCGAATTTGTCTATGTTTTTATATATCTATATTATATAGATGTTTCCTGTGACAGGTGAAAACATGTTTAAAAAAAAACACTGCGCCATCTGTTGGAAAAACATGCTTTTTAAAAAATAGAACCTCTGTTGGACTTAAAAGCAACACATCATATCTGCACAGACCAGAGATGTACTTCATTTGAAATAAATCCATTTATTTTGGAAATGCAAAATGCAAAATGGGTATTTTCCATTTTGCATTTTAAATGCTTTTCTAAAAACCATTTTGCATTTTGCATTTTAAATGCTTTTCTCAATGCATTTTCCATTTTAAATGCTTTTTGCAACATTCTTCCTACAATCTCCACTCATCTTTTTTTCATAAGCCCCAAATATCAGTCGGTCCTCAACCTCGCTATGAGAGATAATTTACATTTGTCAAGTTGCTCCCTGGTAGAAGCCCTGGCAATTGAGTGATTCCATTACAAAAAATACTGATTCAAATACTGAACATGGGGCCATGACGCTGTAATATTAAATGTTAGATAGCAGTTTCTATGTTTTTACGTTGGCAACATTTGTCCCGCGCAAATTTTTTGTGGTTTATAAACTGTAGTCGTGGCATTTTTTGATTTACCATCATGTAATATGTCTGTTCTACATTGATGTCCATTATTAAATGACAAAACTGTTTAAAAATTCTATAATTATTTTAATTGTTTGACCTGAGAAACCATTTTGCATTTTCAATGCATTTTGAAAATAGGTATTTTGCATTTTGCATTTGAAATGCTTTTCTAAAAACCATTTTGCATTTTCAAATGGAAAAGTTTTGACCCATTTCCATTTTGCATTTCAAATGGTTTTGGGTACCCATTTTGCACATCTCTGGCACAGACAGACTGAGCCACAGCAACGCGTGGAGGGGTACAGCTATTAATGTAATAATAATATTTGCTCCTTATAAAGTTGGTAATTTATGACTATCCTAAGACTGTTAACTACTTCTCCTTTTTGAATTTCTTATGACAGTGGAACAATGGGACTTCCATTTGAGGAATGTTGAGAGGCTGAAGGAATTGGGAAGGGAAAGGAAGATGGGATTAGAAAGGTTGATATTTTTTGTGTAGACTGTGTGTCCATTTACAATACACATGTAACAAAAACTACATATTTACATAATAATTAATTAACATTAAATACCTACTTGACTATTCAGATACGTTCACCAAACTCAAGAGATGCTTAGATTCTGAATGGTTGCCTTTTACCAGGGCGATACTGAGAGTAACTTCCACTATGGAATGTTGAGCAAATATATTATGCTCGGTGTCCGGATACTAGTGGTACAAGTGGGAAACTGGAGAATATTTTTTTACTTCTTTCCTTTTTTTTTGGCAATTTAAAGGGTTAAAAACAAACTTTGTGGCCGTTTCCACCCAACCCCTCCCTCCCAAACGCCAAAGAGACTGATATTTTTTTAAAAATTTAACTTCGGATTTGATTTACTCGAAAACGAAAGAACAAAAAAAAACAACTTAGTACAAAGTTGATTCACTAGTTTCCGAACGCCTGAATATTTTTGTGAAATAATCATAAAATGTTCATTTAATTAATTTGCCACACCTGGTTTAGAATCCACGAAAGGTCAAAAACTTTTCTGATCTGCCACGAAGGTTGTCTGAATGTGCTAAGCATAATATATAATATGATTTTTATGTCGAACCTTTTTAGAGACCAATTTTGTTTTAGGATTCACAAACATTGAAATTTTTGTTCTGTAAAACTGCTAAAATCAGAATAAAAGGTCACGACACGCCCCTGTTATGCATCGGTTACGCCGGTAAATTTATAGATACGCCACTGCTTCTAATGAGTATAATTGTGTATTCAATGTAGCCTATTGTATAGCTTAATCACTTTAAACATCTGTTTGATTGTACTTTAGTATTTTAACAAGCCTCACGAATCAGAATATTGTTTTTCTAAACGCAAAGCATTTTTATGGCCAAATAATGGATGGCTACACACTTCTTTTTGTCGCATGGCAATTTAAATTAATCGCCTGTATTACACAGCGGTCAGGTACTGGTCATATAACTGCAGAGGGTGTGGATTATACTGTATAACCATGAAAGTAAGAAAAACTTACGTAAAGTATATAATTAAATTTAAAAAAGATTTACTTTGTAAAAATGTACGCAGAGATGACAACGTGACTGTGACGCAACCACAAGTAGCATACCGATATGCTACTCTTTAAGGTAGTTGATACACTACCCATAATAATAATAATTGGATGACTTGTATAGCGCCGTTTTTGTGCAAAATCACCTCAAGGACGCCGTACAAACTTATAATACATTTTTACAGTGATCTATGTTATTACTTAACTATTTATGGAGAAAATATACAGTACAATACTTACCTGGTAGGTCACTTGAGATTAAAACTTAATTAACATTATCTAATTGTTTATTAGCGAAATTTAGATACAGGATTTAGGACTTGATTGAAAAATTTAATATAACTGGACTTTCTCTTAGGAATGGTATATTTAATTTAAGGGTACGACAGCTTAAAAATGTAAGTTTTTAGTTTAGACCTGAATTCTGTTGGACTTGTTATGGATCTTAGTTCCGGAGGGAGTTTATTCCAAGCCTTCGGCCCAGATACTCCGAAAGCGCGATCACTAAACTTAGTATTTGGCTTGCGCTTAGGTTCTATCAGTCTGCCTACAGCTGATTTAAGAGTTTATGTATTGCGATCGATATGCTGAAAAGACACGAAAAAAAAACAAAACACGTAGACGACTTGTTGCGTCGTGTACGAGCACTAGAAAACAGTATAGCGGTTACTCACGAGAGCCGCGTATGCTACGCACACAAAACTCGAGTTGCTTGTAAGTATCTCCGTGTACGAATGACCTTACGTTCTACGAACATAAATGTACCTATATAATGAAGAAAACATTTTCACAAAATATTCCCTTGCGAAATGACATAATTACTCACTATTCGATTTAGATTTTTCATTGATTCTGTTGGAAAACTAAATCACAGAACACAAAACCGGTAACGAAATTAAATAATATTTATTTTCGTTACTCCTCTCAGTTTTGCAATAGAGCCATTAAAAATTATGGAAAAAATAACAATACCAGCAGAAAAATAAATTCATTTTGTTGTACTTGGTAGATTTCTTTTTTTTTCTAATATTTTCACGATCGATCCACAAGAAAAACACTTAGGACGGGTTGTTTCACTGATTTTTAAAAATTCGTTGAAATTCTATGTAGTTATGTGAAAGTCCTATTCAAGATGAAATAATTACAGAACTCGAATAGAACTTTCTCAGAACTTGATTTTTTACTTTGAAATTTGATGAATTGTTCAAAGTCTGTTAAACAACCCACTCTAAGAGTGGTATTTATGAAATAAGTAATTACATACTTTTTGATACCATTTGAGATATTTACGGCCAAAAGTATTATCGTGATTTATTTTTCGGGTATTATGCCGTGTTGGGCTACCTCCCTTTTTAGCCTAAGAAGTAAAAAAAAAACCGAAATGCGTAGATCGAAAAAAAGATTTTTTGTTGGGTTCTTTGTGATGCAGATATTAACCAGCTTCTCGCTTGCATTGTGAGTTTCCAGTCACCGTGCATTTATAAGGTTCAAATTGTGTCTATAACAGCCTGATTTTTGATACCTTTTGAAATATCAAAGTACCACCTAATCTGTGGTGTGACTTCAATTAATAATTAATTGAATAATTTTTTTAACTTATTTAAAAAGGTTTATTTTGTATCAGTATTCTTTTTGTGTATTATATAATTGTGTAATACGTCTAAAAGCTTTTCGTGGGGCTTTTTTTACGACATTAACTTCAACAGTACTTACTTTTGACACCAAATATATGTAAATAAGAAAACAAACATATTATTTATCGGGTAAAAAAATTACAGCACATTTTCAGAATGTCGGCAACGCGGTGTTCGGAACCGTTTGTTAAAATCAATACCGGAAAAGTTAGAAATAATGAACTCCAGTGAAAAATATTATGGCTTAAAAATATATATTTATGTCATCTCATTAAAACACACCGTTTGGTTGGTACGACTAAATTTGCTCATTCTCACAATCAGTCTACGTGAATAATATATCTATTGTCTACAACAAGGCTGCCCAACCTTTTTAGCAGTTGGGCGAAATTGACGATTTGGCGGGCCACTGAATACCTGACGGTTCCTATTTCCATGGGGGGGGGGTTGTTAGAGAATTTCTATAAAACATAATTCCCCACAAAAAAAATCTAAATAAGTGCTCCCCACAAAATATTTGAAATCCATGGGGGGGGTTGTTAGAGAATTTCTATAAAACATAATTCCCCACAAAAAAAAATCTAAATAAGTGCTCCCCACAAAATATTTTCGAATTCCATGGGGGGGGGGGGGTGGCTACAGGATTCCATTTCGACGCAAAGAATATTATGTCGAAAACCGGTGTATTTTTGTTTCAAAAGTAAGTTCAACAGGTTAGATTTTTTCGTCGCTGATTCTCGTTCTGAGTAGCCTAAATAGCGATAAATAGCCAACACTGGTGACCGCGCGTTTCGTTCGCAGTTAATTTAAAAAAATAAATTTTTAAAGCCTGAACGAAGGAGAAAATCCCAAAATGACTTGATAATAAAAATAAATACTAATTACATTAGAATTTTGTTTAATATCCTAGGTAAAGGAACTTGTGCGGATTTGTGGGAATTTGAAAATCTCTTCATCTCTTGTTGGTATTTTAGAAATTGGCGTTAAATTACCGTTTTAACATTTTATACGTATGTAAATTTTTCTTCTAAAAAGTGCATAAGTACGTGGAAAGACATTAAAGACCCACAAAAATAACTCTGGTCCACATTCACATTATTGAACCGATGAAAATGTTTTAATGCATCAATTTGTTTATCAGGTGCGTTCATGGATGCATTTTGATTCAGTGTTTCACAGTTTCACGGAATTTGAACAATTTGTCCAATTTCAAAGTTGATTTGCAAGTTCTGTGAAGGTTCTATTCAGTGTTCTTCGATATTAAAAGCTGCTAATCTTAAGGCGATGTCATACGTAGTAATGCAAAATCATGTGTTTTTGGTTTGAAAATTTGGTCGCCTAGAAATGTTTCAGATGCTTTAATTAAATAATGCGAGTAGAATACATCTTGGCCTTTGAAATAATCGAGTATTTTTCTTAGATAAGTCTTTTGTAAGCCCAGAAAAAAATAATGCGCAAGGAATATGAAAACTGCTTTAAAGTTCAAAATCTCCTACTTAAGAACCTATTTTCGGTTATAATTTTATTGCATAATGTGGCAAATTAAGTTATTAATAAAATGATCGAAAAAAAATTAAATATTTATGCCTGAACATCCACAAAATAAAATAAAAGGCACTTTTTGGCCATGTTTTTTTCTTGCATAAATCGAAACAGGCGGATGGTGTTAAGCGGGAATTCAAACCTTATCGCCAATTACGTAAGGGTTGTTATTGATAGCGGCTCAATTTAAAATAGTACACGACGTAGTACAATACAAAATACGGCGTCTGTTGAAAAACGTTTTAATTTTGAGACTGGTGCCTGGTGGTAGATTTGATTATATCAATTAATCTATCAAAAATAACTAAAACAAAATAAAATAGTATACAGGTATTTAAGTTGGAAGGTAATTATTGATTTAAAAAATGGACTGCAGTTCCTCATTGATATGCAATAATCGAGTAGTTATTTCATCGATTCTGCTTTAGGATTAGATGTGAGTACTGAGTAGGGTAGGTACGTAATAATTTGCTCTATGTAAGTGGGTGCATTATTACTACGATGGCGCATTGTCAGCTTAATTGTTGTGATGAGAACATCCGCTCATCCGTTTTACGTTTCGCCATTGTCATCGTAATGTTGTAATGGATATGAGACTGGCTCAAAAAGTAGGTACCTAACTACAATGATTAGGCCTAACCTTTAATTAAAAAAATACTTGAATGTCCTGACATTCAATTTTATTTAATTATTTAAATTTTATTCCAGCAGGACTGAGTGGATAGTTTAGGCCTAATCTGCCATATAAGTGATAATTACTTGACTTATTTTAACCAGTGATCCTGACTCTATTAAAAAGTAAAATGGTCACAATTATGATGTTTTGTTTTTCAACAATAAATAAAGAAAATCAGTAGGAATTGGACAGATGGGGTCAGTGACCAGTGACAACACGTAGAAGCAATTAAAAAAAAATTGTTTCTGAAAAAGTTTTTTTTGAATATTTTGTAAAAAAAAACATTAACTATTTTTTAAGAAGAAGAGAAGAAAATCTAATCAATAATTATCACACGCAGTTCCGTCTTTAGCCGAAGGGCACTAGGGGCACCCCCGTCCTGAGGGGGCCCGGAGCTCATATTATAGATACTAGAAACATTCTTATGTGTTTTGTTGTTTTCCTGTATGTTTTTGCCTTTCAAAAAGGACTCCCAAACTCACTGTTCCATGGGGCCCTTCATTTATAATCTATTTCTCTTTAACTTTTCTTTTTGAGTTCCTAAAAAATAGTTATTTTTGAAGATAATTTCTATACATTTGTCGATTGTAAAAAATCAGAAAATGTGCTCTGAAAATTATTAAAAACACGTTTTGTTCTATTATTTAATATGTTATAGGTATGAAAAAATTCACAGTGCATCTTTAAATGCAACTTTTTGACAGATTTTTGCTCATTTTCAAACGAGTAGTGTTTTATTAAATATTTTCACCATACTCGCTAATTATTATCGTTTTTTTTTAATATTAGCGCGCTCCCTCTAACATTCGTATTTACATATCTCCCTTTCAAACCATCAGCTTATTACGGAGCCTTCCTTGATCACATGATGATTATCGATTCCAATTCTCGGGAAATTATTTGGAACTTAAGTGTCAGGATTGCCTGAAGTTGGGAGCGGTTTGCTGCCTACTGAGGATAAATACCTCGTTATTTGTTCCGAGATATCTGGCCAAGTCAAACATTTCCTTTTTGAAAATCACAA